>NW_026263392.1:300000-553000 GCF_947179515.1 Apodemus sylvaticus
CGAAAGAAAATTCTCCTTTTGGTTCTCTTTAGATGCTACATGTTAAGACGTACAAGCCACAACAATTCTTTCCGAGATACAACGTGTAGTTTTGGAGATACAAGCAAATTTTGTACTATGCGTTATTTCTTCTCGTAAAGAGTTTCCAATGCGTACTTATATGTCTTTACTCTTCAAAACTGTATTTCCTTATGAAGTGGTATTCTTACATATCCTTTCGAGAGAAAACTGTCCTGTGCCTTCTCTTTTGAGGCTACACACTTAGACATACACGCAACATGGAAGCTTTTCGACTTACAACGTGTTGTTTAGGAAAAAGAAGATATTTTCGCACGATGCGGGATTTCCTTAAAACGTGATTTTCTGAAAAATTTTGACGAAAGAAAATTCTCCTTTTGGTTCTCTTTAGATGCTACATGTTAAGACGTACACGCCACAACAATTCTTTTCGAGATACAACGTGTAGTTTTGGAGATACAAGCTAATTTTGTACTATGCGTTATTTCTTCTCTTAAAGAGTTTCCAATGCGTACGTATATGTCTTTACTCTGCAAAACTGTATTTCCTTATGAAGTGGTATTCTAACATATCCTTTCGAGAGAAAACTGTCCTGTGCCTTCTCTTTTGAGGCTGCACACTTAGACATACACGCAACATGAAAGCTTTTCGACTTACAACGTGTTGTTTACGAAAAACAAGATAATTTCGCACGATGCGGGATTTCCTTAAAACGTGATTTTCTGAAAAATTTTGACGAAAGAAAATTCTCCTTTTGGTTCTCTTTAGATGCTACATGTTAAGACGTACACGCCACAAGAATTCTTTTCGAGATACAACGTGTAGTTTTGGAGATACAAGCTAATTTTGTACGATGCGTTATTTCTTCTCGTAAAGAGTTTCCAATGCGTACGTATATGTCTTTACTCTGCAAAACTGTATTTCCTTATGAAGTGGTATTCTTACATATCCTTTCGAGAGAAAACTGTCCTGTGCCTTCTCTTTTGAGGCTACACACTTAGACATACACGCAACATGAAAGCTTTTCGACTTACAACGTGTTGTTTAGGAAAAACAAGATAATTTCGCACGATGCGGGATTTCCTTAAAACGTGATTTTCTGAAAAATTTTGACGAAAGAAAATTCTCCTTTTGGTTCCCTTTAGATGCTACATGTTAAGACGTACACGCCACAACAATTCTTTTCGAGATACAACGTGTAGTTTTGGAGATACAAGCTAATTTTGTACTATGCGTTATTTCTTCTCGTAAAGAGTTTCCAATGCGTACGTATATGTCTTTACTCTGCAAAACTGTATTTCCTTATGAAGTGGTATTCTTACATATCCTTTCGAGAGAAAACTGTCCTGTGTCTTCTCTTTTGAGGCTACACACTTAGACATACACGCAACATGAAAGCTTTTCGACTTACAACGTGTTGTTTAGGAAAAACAAGATATTTTCGCACGATGCGGGATTTCCTTAAAACGTGATTTTCTGAAAAATTTTGACGAAAGAAAATTCTCCTTTTGGTTCTCTTTAGATGCTACATGTTAAGACGTACACGCCACAACAATTCTTTTCGAGATACAACGTGTAGTTTTGGAGATACAAGCTAATTTTGTACTATGCGTTATTTCTTCTCGTAAAGAGTTTCCAATGCGTACGTATATGTCTTTACTGTGCAAAACTGTATTTCCTTATGAAGTGGTATTCTAACATATCCTTTCGAGAGAAAACTGTCCTGTGCCTTCTCTTTTGAGGCTGCACACTTAGACATACACGCAACATGAAAGCTTTTCGACTTACAACGTGTTGTTTAGGAAAAACAAGATAATTTCGCACGATGCTGGATTTCCTTAAACCGTGATTTTCTGAAAAATTTTGACGAAAGAAAATTCTCCTTTTGGTTCTCTTTAGATGCTACATGTTAAGACGTACACGCCACAACAATTCTTTTCGAGATACAACGTGTAGTTTTGGAGATACAAGCTAATTTTGTACGATGCGTTATTTCTTCTCGTAAAGAGTTTCCAATGCGTACGTATATGTCTTTACTCTGCAAAACTGTATTTCCTTATGAAGTGGTATTCTTACATATCCTTTCGAGAGAAAACTGTCCTGTGCCTTCTCTTTTGAGGCTACACACTTAGACATACACGCAACATGAAAGCTTTTCGACTTACAAGGTGTTGTTTAGGAAAAACAAGATAATTTCGCACGATGCGGGATTTCCTTAAAACGTGATTTTCTGAAAACTTTTGACGAAAGAAAATTCTCCTTTTGGTTCTCTTTAGATGCTACATGTTAAGACGTACACGCCACAACAATTCTTTTCGAGATACAACGTGTAGTTTTGGAGATACAAGCTAATTTTGTACTATGCGTTATTTCTTCTCGTATAGAGTTTCCAATGCGTACGTATATGTCTTTACTCTGCAAAACTGTATTTCCTTATGAAGTGGTATTCTTACATATCCTTTCGAGAGAAAACTGTCCTGTGCCTTCTCTTTTGAGGCTACACACTTAGACATACACGCAACATGAAAGCTTTTCGACTTACAACGTGTTGTTTAGGAAAAACAAGATAATTTCGCACGATGCGGGATTTCCTTAAAACGTGATTTTCTGAAAAATTTTGACGAAAGAAAATTCTCCTTTTGGTTCTCTTTAGATGCTACATGTTAAGACGTACACGCCACAACAATTCTTTTCGAGATACAACGTGTAGTTTTGGAGATACAAGCTAATTTTGTACTATGCGTTATTTCTTCTCGTAAAGAGTTTCCAATGCGTACGTATATGTCTTTACTCTGCAAAACTGTATTTCCTTATGAAGTGGTACTCTTACATATCCTTTCGAGAGAAAACTGTCCTGTGCCTTCTCTTTTGAGGCTACACACTTAGACATACACGCAACATGAAAGCTTTTCGACTTACAACGTGTTGTTTAGGAAAAACAAGATAATTTCGCACGATGCGGGATTTCCTTAAAACGTGATTTTCTGAAAAATTTTGACGAAAGAAAATTCTCCTTTTGGTTCTCTTTAGATGCTACATGTTAAGACGTACACGCCACAACAATTCTTTTCGAGATACAACGTGTAGTTTTGGAGGTACAAGCTAATTTTGTACTATGCGTTATTTCTTCTCGTAAAGAGTTTCCAATGCGTACGTATATGTCTTTACTCTGCAAAACTGTATTTCCTTATGAAGTGGTATTCTTACATATCCTTTCGAGAGAAAACTGTCCTGTGCCTTCTCTTTTGAGGCTACACACTTAGACATACACGCAACATGAAAGCTTTTCGACTTACAACGTGTTGTTTAGGAAAAACAAGATAATTTCGCACGATGCGGGATTTCCTTAAAACGTGATTTTCTGAAAAATTTTGACGAAAGAAAATTCTCCTTTTGGTTCTCTTTAGATGCTACATGTTAAGACGTACACGCCACAACAATTCTTTTCGAGATACAACGTGTAGTTTTGGAGATACAAGCTAATTTTGTACTATGCGTTATTTCTTCTCGTAAAGAGTTTCCAATGCGTACGTATATGTCTTTACTCTGCAAAACTGTATTTCCTTATGAAGTGGTATTCTTACATATCCTTTCGAGAGAAAACTGTCCTGTGCCTTCTCTTTTGAGGCTACACACTTAGACATACACGCAACATGAAAGCTTTTCGACTTACAACGTGTTGTTTAGGAAAAACAAGATAATTTCGCACGATGCGGGATTTCCTTAAAACGTGATTTTCTGAAAAATTTTGACGAAAGAAAATTCTCCTTTTGGTTCTCTTTAGATGCTACATGTTAAGACGTACACGCCACAACAATTCTTTTCGAGATACAACGTGTAGTTTTGGAGATACAAGCTAATTTTGTACTATGCGTTATTTCTTCTCGTAAAGAGTTTCCAATGCGTACGTATATGTCTTTACTCTGCAAAACTGTATTTCCTTATGAAGTGGTATTCTTACATATCCTTTCGAGAGAAAACTGTCCTGTGCCTTCTCTTTTGAGGCTACACACTTAGACATGCACGCAACATGAAAGCTTTTCGACTTACAACGTGTTGTTTAGGAAAAACAAGATAATTTCGCACGATGCGGGATTTCCTTAAAACGTGATTTTCTGAAAAATTTTGACGAAAGAAAATTCTCCTTTTGGTTCTCTTTAGATGCTACATGTTAAGACGTACACGCCACAACAATTCTTTTCGAGATACAACGTGTAGTTTTGGAGATACAAGCTAATTTTGTACTATGCGTTATTTCTTCTCGTAAAGAGTTTCCAATGCGTACGTATATGTCTTTACTCTGCAAAACTGTATTTCCTTATGAAGTGGTATTCTTACATATCCTTTCGAGAGAAAACTGTCCTGTGCCTTCTCTTTTGAGGCTACACACTTAGACATACACGCAACATGGAAGCTTTTCGACTTACAACGTGTTGTTTAGGAAAAACAAGATAATTTCGCACGATGCGGGATTTCCTTAAAACGTGATTTTCTGAAAAATTTTGACGAAAGAAAATTCTCCTTTTGGTTCTCTTTAGATGCTACATGTTAAGACGTACAAGCCACAACAATTCTTTCCGAGATACAACGTGTAGTTTTGGAGATACAAGCAAATTTTGTACTATGCGTTATTTCTTCTCGTAAAGAGTTTCCAATGCGTACTTATATGTCTTTACTCTTCAAAACTGTATTTCCTTATGAAGTGGTATTCTTACATATCCTTTCGAGAGAAAACTGTCCTGTGCCTTCTCTTTTGAGGCTACACACTTAGACATACACGCAACATGGAAGCTTTTCGACTTACAACGTGTTGTTTAGGAAAAAGAAGATATTTTCGCACGATGCGGGATTTCCTTAAAACGTGATTTTCTGAAAAATTTTGACGAAAGAAAATTCTCCTTTTGGTTCTCTTTAGATGCTACATGTTAAGACGTACACGCCACAACAATTCTTTTCGAGATACAACGTGTAGTTTTGGAGATACAAGCTAATTTTGTACGATGCGTTATTTCTTCTCGTAAAGTTTCCAATGCGTACGTATATGTCTTTACTCTGCAAAACTGTATTTCCTTATGAAGTGGTATTCTTACATATCCTTTCGAGAGAAAACTGTCCTGTGCCTTCTCTTTTGAGGCTGCACACTTAGACATACACGCAACATGAAAGCTTTTCGACTTACAACGTGTTGTTTAGGAAAAACAAGATAATTTCGCACGATGCGGGATTGCCTTAAAACGTGATTTTCTGAAAAATTTTGACGAAAGAAAATTCTCCTTTTGGTTCTCTTTAGATGCTACATGTTAAGACGTACACGCCACAAGAATTCTTTTCGAGATACAACGTGTAGTTTTGGAGATACAAGCTAATTTTGTACGATGCGTTATTTCTTCTCGTAAAGAGTTTCCAATGCGTACGTATATGTCTTTACTCTGCAAAACTGTATTTCCTTATGAAGTGGTATTCTTACATATCCTTTCGAGAGAAAACTGTCCTGTGCCTTCTCTTTTGAGGCTACACACTTAGACATACACGCAACATGAAAGCTTTTCGACTTACAACGTGTTGTTTAGGAAAAACAAGATAATTTCGCACGATGCGGGATTTCCTTAAAACGTGATTTTCTGAAAAATTTTGACGAAAGAAAATTCTCCTTTTGGTTCCCTTTAGATGCTACATGTTAAGACGTACACGCCACAACAATTCTTTTCGAGATACAACGTGTAGTTTTGGAGATACAAGCTAATTTTGTACTATGCGTTATTTCTTCTCGTAAAGAGTTTCCAATGCGTACGTATATGTCTTTACTCTGCAAAACTGTATTTCCTTATGAAGTGGTATTCTTACATATCCTTTCGAGAGAAAACTGTCCTGTGTCTTCTCTTTTGAGGCTACACACTTAGACATACACGCAACATGAAAGCTTTTCGACTTACAACGTGTTGTTTAGGAAAAACAAGATATTTTCGCACGATGCGGGATTTCCTTAAAACGTGATTTTCTGAAAAATTTTGACGAAAGAAAATTCTCCTTTTGGTTCTCTTTAGATGCTACATGTTAAGACGTACACGCCACAACAATTCTTTTCGAGATACAACGTGTAGTTTTGGAGATACAAGCTAATTTTGTACTATGCGTTATTTCTTCTCGTAAAGAGTTTCCAATGCGTACGTATATGTCTTTACTCTGCAAAACTGTATTTCCTTATGAAGTGGTATTCTAACATATCCTTTCGAGAGAAAACTGTCCTGTGCCTTCTCTTTTGAGGCTGCACACTTAGACATACACGCAACATGAAAGCTTTTCGACTTACAACGTGTTGTTTAGGAAAAACAAGATAATTTCGCACGATGCTGGATTTCCTTAAACCGTGATTTTCTGAAAAATTTTGACGAAAGAAAATTCTCCTTTTGGTTCTCTTTAGATGCTACATGTTAAGACGTACACGCCACAACAATTCTTTTCGAGATACAACGTGTAGTTTTGGAGATACAAGCTAATTTTGTACGATGCGTTATTTCTTCTCGTAAAGAGTTTCCAATGCGTACGTATATGTCTTTACTCTGCAAAACTGTATTTCCTTATGAAGTGGTATTCTTACATATCCTTTCGAGAGAAAACTGTCCTGTGCCTTCTCTTTTGAGGCTACACACTTAGACATACACGCAACATGAAAGCTTTTCGACTTACAAGGTGTTGTTTAGGAAAAACAAGATAATTTCGCACGATGCGGGATTTCCTTAAAACGTGATTTTCTGAAAAATTTTGACGAAAGAAAATTCTCCTTTTGGTTCTCTTTAGATGCTACATGTTAAGACGTACACGCCACAACAATTCTTTTCGAGATACAACGTGTAGTTTTGGAGATACAAGCTAATTTTGTACTATGCGTTATTTCTTCTCGTATAGAGTTTCCAATGCGTACGTATATGTCTTTACTCTGCAAAACTGTATTTCCTTATGAAGTGGTATTCTTACATATCCTTTCGAGAGAAAACTGTCCTGTGCCTTCTCTTTTGAGGCTACACACTTAGACATACACGCAACATGAAAGCTTTTCGACTTACAACGTGTTGTTTAGGAAAAACAAGATAATTTCGCACGATGCGGGATTTCCTTAAAACGTGATTTTCTGAAAAATTTTGACGAAAGAAAATTCTCCTTTTGGTTCTCTTTAGATGCTACATGTTAAGACGTACACGCCACAACAATTCTTTTCGAGATACAACGTGTAGTTTTGGAGATACAAGCTAATTTTGTACTATGCGTTATTTCTTCTTGTAAAGAGTTTCCAATGCGTACGTATATGTCTTTACTCTGCAAAACTGTATTTCCTTATGAAGTGGTATTCTTACATATCCTTTCGAGAGAAAACTGTCCTGTGCCTTCTCTTTTGAGGCTACACACTTAGACATACACGCAACATGAAAGCTTTTCGACTTACAACGTGTTGTTTAGGAAAAACAAGATAATTTCGCACGATGCTGGATTTCCTTAAAACGTGATTTTCTGAAAAATTTTGACGAAAGAAAATTCTCCTTTTGGTTCTCTTTAGATGCTACATGTTAAGACGTACACGCCACAACAATTCTTTTCGAGATACAACGTGTAGTTTTGGAGATACAAGCTAATTTTGTACTATGCGTTATTTCTTCTCGTAAAGAGTTTCCAATGCGTACGTATATGTCTTTACTCTGCAAAACTGTATTTCCTTATGAAGTGGTATTCTTACATATCCTTTCGAGAGAAAACTGTCCTGTGCCTTCTCTTTTGAGGCTACACACTTAGACATACACGCAACATGGAAGCTTTTCGACTTACAACGTGTTGTTTAGGAAAAACAAGATAATTTCGCACGATGCGGGATTTCCTTAAAACGTGATTTTCTGAAAAATTTTGACGAAAGAAAATTCTCCTTTTGGTTCTCTTTAGATGCTACATGTTAAGACGTACAAGCCACAACAATTCTTTCCGAGATACAACGTGTAGTTTTGGAGATACAAGCTAATTTTGTACTATGCGTTATTTCTTCTCGTAAAGAGTTTCCAATGCGTACGTATATGTCTTTACTCTTCAAAACTGTATTTCCTTATGAAGTGGTATTCTTACATATCCTTTCGAGAGAAAACTGTCCTGTGCCTTCTCTTTTGAGGCTGCACACTTAGACATACACGCAACATGAAAGCTTTTCGACTTACAACGTGTTGTTTAGGAAAAACAAGATAATTTCGCACGATGCGGGATTTCCTTAAAACGTGATTTTCTGAAAAATGTTGACGAAAGAAAATTCTCCTTTTGGTTCTCTTTAGATGCTACATGTTAAGACGTACACGCCACAAGAATTCTTTTCGAGATACAACGTGTAGTTTTGGAGATACAAGCTAATTTTGTACGATGCGTTATTTCTTCTCGTAAAGAGTTTCCAATGCGTACGTATATGTCTTTACTCTGCAAAACTGTATTTCCTTATGAAGTGGTATTCTTACATATCCTTTCGAGAGAAAACTGTCCTGTGCCTTCTCTTTTGAGGCTACACACTTAGACATACACGCAACATGAAAGCTTTTCGACTTACAACGTGTTGTTTAGGAAAAACAAGATAATTTCGCACGATGCGGGATTTCCTTAAAACGTGATTTTCTGAAAAATTTTGACGAAAGAAAATTCTCCTTTTGGTTCCCTTTAGATGCTACATGTTAAGACGTACACGCCACAACAATTCTTTTCGAGATACAACGTGTAGTTTTGGAGATACAAGCTAATTTTGTACTATGCGTTATTTCTTCTCGTAAAGAGTTTCCAATGCGTACGTATATGTCTTTACTCTGCAAAACTGTATTTCCTTATGAAGTGGTATTCTTACATATCCTTTCGAGAGAAAACTGTCCTGTGTCTTCTCTTTTGAGGCTACACACTTAGACATACACGCAACATGAAAGCTTTTCGACTTACAACGTGTTGTTTAGGAAAAACAAGATATTTTCGCACGATGCGGGATTTCCTTAAAACGTGATTTTCTGAAAAATTTTGACGAAAGAAAATTCTCCTTTTGGTTCTCTTTAGATGCTACATGTTAAGACGTACACGCCACAACAATTCTTTTCGAGATACAACGTGTAGTTTTGGAGATACAAGCTAATTTTGTACTATGCGTTATTTCTTCTCGTAAAGAGTTTCCAATGCGTACGTATATGTCTTTACTCTGCAAAACTGTATTTCCTTATGAAGTGGTATTCTAACATATCCTTTCGAGAGAAAACTGTCCTGTGCCTTCTCTTTTGAGGCTGCACACTTAGACATACACGCAACATGAAAGCTTTTCGACTTACAACGTGTTGTTTAGGAAAAACAAGATAATTTCGCACGATGCTGGATTTCCTTAAACCGTGATTTTCTGAAAAATTTTGACGAAAGAAAATTCTCCTTTTGGTTCTCTTTAGATGCTACATGTTAAGACGTACACGCCACAACAATTCTTTTCGAGATACAACGTGTAGTTTTGGAGATACAAGCTAATTTTGTACGATGCGTTATTTCTTCTCGTAAAGAGTTTCCAATGCGTACGTATATGTCTTTACTCTGCAAAACTGTATTTCCTTATGAAGTGGTATTCTTACATATCCTTTCGAGAGAAAACTGTCCTGTGCCTTCTCTTTTGAGGCTACACACTTAGACATACACGCAACATGAAAGCTTTTCGACTTACAAGGTGTTGTTTAGGAAAAACAAGATAATTTCGCACGATGCGGGATTTCCTTAAAACGTGATTTTCTGAAAAATTTTGACGAAAGAAAATTCTCCTTTTGGTTCTCTTTAGATGCTACATGTTAAGACGTACACGCCACAACAATTCTTTTCGAGATACAACGTGTAGTTTTGGAGATACAAGCTAATTTTGTACTATGCGTTATTTCTTCTCGTATAGAGTTTCCAATGCGTACGTATATGTCTTTACTCTGCAAAACTGTATTTCCTTATGAAGTGGTATTCTTACATATCCTTTCGAGAGAAAACTGTCCTGTGCCTTCTCTTTTGAGGCTACACACTTAGACATACACGCAACATGAAAGCTTTTCGACTTACAACGTGTTGTTTAGGAAAAACAAGATAATTTCGCACGATGCGGGATTTCCTTAAAACGTGATTTTCTGAAAAATTTTGACGAAAGAAAATTCTCCTTTTGGTTCTCTTTAGATGCTACATGTTAAGACGTACACGCCACAACAATTCTTTTCGAGATACAACGTGTAGTTTTGGAGATACAAGCTAATTTTGTACTATGCGTTATTTCTTCTTGTAAAGAGTTTCCAATGCGTACGTATATGTCTTTACTCTGCAAAACTGTATTTCCTTATGAAGTGGTATTCTTACATATCCTTTCGAGAGAAAACTGTCCTGTGCCTTCTCTTTTGAGGCTACACACTTAGACATACACGCAACATGAAAGCTTTTCGACTTACAACGTGTTGTTTAGGAAAAACAAGATAATTTCGCACGATGCTGGATTTCCTTAAAACGTGATTTTCTGAAAAATTTTGACGAAAGAAAATTCTCCTTTTGGTTCTCTTTAGATGCTACATGTTAAGACGTACACGCCACAACAATTCTTTTCGAGATACAACGTGTAGTTTTGGAGATACAAGCTAATTTTGTACTATGCGTTATTTCTTCTCGTAAAGAGTTTCCAATGCGTACGTATATGTCTTTACTCTGCAAAACTGTATTTCCTTATGAAGTGGTATTCTTACATATCCTTTCGAGAGAAAACTGTCCTGTGCCTTCTCTTTTGAGGCTACACACTTAGACATACACGCAACATGGAAGCTTTTCGACTTACAACGTGTTGTTTAGGAAAAACAAGATAATTTCGCACGATGCGGGATTTCCTTAAAACGTGATTTTCTGAAAAATTTTGACGAAAGAAAATTCTCCTTTTGGTTCTCTTTAGATGCTACATGTTAAGACGTACAAGCCACAACAATTCTTTCCGAGATACAACGTGTAGTTTTGGAGATACAAGCTAATTTTGTACTATGCGTTATTTCTTCTCGTAAAGAGTTTCCAATGCGTACGTATATGTCTTTACTCTTCAAAACTGTATTTCCTTATGAAGTGGTATTCTTACATATCCTTTCGAGAGAAAACTGTCCTGTGCCTTCTCTTTTGAGGCTACACACTTAGACAAACACGCAACATGAAAGCTTTTCGACTTACAACGTGTTGTTTAGGAAAAACAAGATATTTTCGCACGATGCGGGATTTCCTTAAAACGTGATTTTCTGAAAAATTTTGACGAAAGAAAATTCTCCTTTTGGTTCTCTTTAGATGCTACATGTTAAGACGTACACGCCACAACAATTCTTTTCGAGATACAACGTGTAGTTTTGGAGATACAAGCTAATTTTGTACTATGCGTTATTTCTTCTCTTAAAGAGTTTCCAATGCGTACGTATATGTCTTTACTCTGCAAAACTGTATTTCCTTATGAAGTGGTATTCTAACATATCCTTTCGAGAGAAAACTGTCCTGTGCCTTCTCTTTTGAGGCTGCACACTTAGACATACACGCAACATGAAAGCTTTTCGACTTACAACGTGTTGTTTAGGAAAAACAAGATAATTTCGCACGATGCGGGATTTCCTTAAAACGTGATTTTCTGAAAAATTTTGACGAAAGAAAATTCTCCTTTTGGTTCTCTTTAGATGCTACATGTTAAGACGTACACGCCACAACAATTCTTTTCGAGATACAACGTGTAGTTTTGGAGATACAAGCTAATTTTGTACGATGCGTTATTTCTTCTCGTAAAGAGTTTCCAATGCGTACGTATATGTCTTTACTCTGCAAAACTGTATTTCCTTATGAAGTGGTATTCTTACATATCCTTTCGAGAGAAAACTGACCTGTGCCTTCTCTTTTGAGGCTACACACTTAGACATACACGCAACATGAAAGCTTTTCGACTTACAACGTGTTGTTTAGGAAAAACAAGATAATTTCGCACGATGCGGGATTTCCTTAAAACGTGATTTTCTGAAAAATTTTGACGAAAGAAAATTCTCCTTTTGGTTCCCTTTAGATGCTACATGTTAAGACGTACACGCCACAACAATTCTTTTCGAGATACAACGTGTAGTTTTGGAGATACAAGCTAATTTTGTACTATGCGTTATTTCTTCTCGTAAAGAGTTTCCAATGCGTACGTATATGTCTTTACTCTGCAAAACTGTATTTCCTTATGAAGTGGTATTCTTACATATCCTTTCGAGAGAAAACTGTCCTGTGTCTTCTCTTTTGAGGCTACACACTTAGACATACACGCAACATGAAAGCTTTTCGACTTACAACGTGTTGTTTAGGAAAAACAAGATATTTTCGCACGATGCGGGATTTCCTTAAAACGTGATTTTCTGAAAAATTTTGACGAAAGAAAATTCTCCTTTTGGTTCTCTTTAGATGCTACATGTTAAGACGTACACGCCACAACAATTCTTTTCGAGATACAACGTGTAGTTTTGGAGATACAAGCTAATTTTGTACTATGCGTTATTTCTTCTCGTAAAGAGTTTCCAATGCGTACGTATATGTCTTTACTCTGCAAAACTGTATTTCCTTATGAAGTGGTATTCTAACATATCCTTTCGAGAGAAAACTGTCCTGTGCCTTCTCTTTTGAGGCTGCACACTTAGACATACACGCAACATGAAAGCTTTTCGACTTACAACGTGTTGTTTAGGAAAAACAAGATAATTTCGCACGATGCTGGATTTCCTTAAACCGTGATTTTCTGAAAAATTTTGACGAAAGAAAATTCTCCTTTTGGTTCTCTTTAGATGCTACATGTTAAGACGTACACGCCACAACAATTCTTTTCGAGATACAACGTGTAGTTTTGGAGATACAAGCTAATTTTGTACTATGCGTTATTTCTTCTCGTATAGAGTTTCCAATGCGTACGTATATGTCTTTACTCTGCAAAACTGTATTTCCTTATGAAGTGGTATTCTTACATATCCTTTCGAGAGAAAACTGTCCTGTGCCTTCTCTTTTGAGGCTACACACTTAGACATACACGCAACATGAAAGCTTTTCGACTTACAACGTGTTGTTTAGGAAAAACAAGATAATTTCGCACGATGCGGGATTTCCTTAAAACGTGATTTTCTGAAAAATTTTGACGAAAGAAAATTCTCCTTTTGGTTCTCTTTAGATGCTACATGTTAAGACGTACACGCCACAACAATTCTTTTCGAGATACAACGTGTAGTTTTGGAGATACAAGCTAATTTTGTACTATGCGTTATTTCTTCTTGTAAAGAGTTTCCAATGCGTACGTATATGTCTTTACTCTGCAAAACTGTATTTCCTTATGAAGTGGTATTCTTACATATCCTTTCGAGAGAAAACTGTCCTGTGCCTTCTCTTTTGAGGCTACACACTTAGACATACACGCAACATGAAAGCTTTTCGACTTACAACGTGTTGTTTAGGAAAAACAAGATAATTTCGCACGATGCTGGATTTCCTTAAAACGTGATTTTCTGAAAAATTTTGACGAAAGAAAATTCTCCTTTTGGTTCTCTTTAGATGCTACATGTTAAGACGTACACGCCACAACAATTCTTTTCGAGATACAACGTGTAGTTTTGGAGATACAAGCTAATTTTGTACTATGCGTTATTTCTTCTCGTAAAGAGTTTCCAATGCGTACGTATATGTCTTTACTCTGCAAAACTGTATTTCCTTATGAAGTTGTATTCTTACATATCCTTTCGAGAGAAAACTGTCCTGTGCCTTCTCTTTTGAGGCTACACACTTAGACATACACGCAACATGGAAGCTTTTCGACTTACAACGTGTTGTTTAGGAAAAACAAGATAATTTCGCACGATGCGGTATTTCCTTAAAACGTGATTTTCTGAAAAATTTTGACGAAAGAAAATTCTCCTTTTGGTTCTCTTTAGATGCTACATGTTAAGACGTACAAGCCACAACAATTCTTTCCGAGATACAACGTGTAGTTTTGGAGATACAAGCTAATTTTGTACTATGCGTTATTTCTTCTCGTAAAGAGTTTCCAATGCGTACGTATATGTCTTTACTCTTCAAAACTGTATTTCCTTATGAAGTGGTATTCTTACATATCCTTTCGAGAGAAAACTGTCCTGTGCCTTCTCTTTTGAGGCTACACACTTAGACAAACACGCAACATGAAAGCTTTTCGACTTACAACGTGTTGTTTAGGAAAAACAAGATATTTTCGCACGATGCGGGATTTCCTTAAAACGTGATTTTCTGAAAAATTTTGACGAAAGAAAATTCTCCTTTTGGTTCTCTTTAGATGCTACATGTTAAGACGTACACGCCACAACAATTCTTTTCGAGATACAACGTGTAGTTTTGGAGATACAAGCTAATTTTGTACTATGCGTTATTTCTTCTCTTAAAGAGTTTCCAATGCGTACGTATATGTCTTTACTCTGCAAAACTGTATTTCCTTATGAAGTGGTATTCTAACATATCCTTTCGAGAGAAAACTGTCCTGTGCCTTCTCTTTTGAGGCTGCACACTTAGACATACACGCAACATGAAAGCTTTTCGACTTACAACGTGTTGTTTAGGAAAAACAAGATAATTTCGCACGATGCGGGATTTCCTTAAAACGTGATTTTCTGAAAAATTTTGACGAAAGAAAATTCTCCTTTTGGTTCTCTTTAGATGCTACATGTTAAGACGTACACGCCACAACAATTCTTTTCGAGATACAACGTGTAGTTTTGGAGATACAAGCTAATTTTGTACGATGCGTTATTTCTTCTCGTAAAGAGTTTCCAATGCGTACGTATATGTCTTTACTCTGCAAAACTGTATTTCCTTATGAAGTGGTATTCTTACATATCCTTTCGAGAGAAAACTGTCCTGTGCCTTCTCTTTTGAGGCTACACACTTAGACATACACGCAACATGAAAGCTTTTCGACTTACAACGTGTTGTTTAGGAAAAACAAGATAATTTCGCACGATGCTGGATTTCCTTAAAACGTGATTTTCTGAAAAATTTTGACGAAAGAAAATTCTCCTTTTGGTTCTCTTTAGATGCTACATGTTAAGACGTACACGCCACAACAATTCTTTTCGAGATACAACGTGTAGTTTTGGAGATACAAGCTAATTTTGTACTATGCGTTATTTCTTCTCGTAAAGAGTTTCCAATGCGTACGTATATGTCTTTACTCTGCAAAACTGTATTTCCTTATGAAGTTGTATTCTTACATATCCTTTCGAGAGAAAACTGTCCTGTGCCTTCTCTTTTGAGGCTACACACTTAGACATACACGCAACATGGAAGCTTTTCGACTTACAACGTGTTGTTTAGGAAAAACAAGATAATTTCGCACGATGCGGTATTTCCTTAAAACGTGATTTTCTGAAAAATTTTGACGAAAGAAAATTCTCCTTTTGGTTCTCTTTAGATGCTACATGTTAAGACGTACAAGCCACAACAATTCTTTCCGAGATACAACGTGTAGTTTTGGAGATACAAGCTAATTTTGTACTATGCGTTATTTCTTCTCGTAAAGAGTTTCCAATGCGTACGTATATGTCTTTACTCTTCAAAACTGTATTTCGTTATGAAGTGGTATTCTTACATATCCTTTCGAGAGAAAACTGTCCTGTGCCTTCTCTTTTGAGGCTACACACTTAGACAAACACGCAACATGAAAGCTTTTCGACTTACAACGTGTTGTTTAGGAAAAACAAGATATTTTCGCACGATGCGGGATTTCCTTAAAACGTGATTTTCTGAAAAATTTTGACGAAAGAAAATTCTCCTTTTGGTTCTCTTTAGATGCTACATGTTAAGACGTACACGCCACAACAATTCTTTTCGAGATACAACGTGTAGTTTTGGAGATACAAGCTAATTTTGTACTATGCGTTATTTCTTCTCTTAAAGAGTTTCCAATGCGTACGTATATGTCTTTACTCTGCAAAACTGTATTTCCTTATGAAGTGGTATTCTAACATATCCTTTCGAGAGAAAACTGTCCTGTGCCTTCTCTTTTGAGGCTGCACACTTAGACATACACGCAACATGAAAGCTTTTCGACTTACAACGTGTTGTTTAGGAAAAACAAGATAATTTCGCACGATGCGGGATTTCCTTAAAACGTGATTTTCTGAAAAATTTTGACGAAAGAAAATTCTCCTTTTGGTTCTCTTTAGATGCTACATGTTAAGACGTACACGCCACAACAATTCTTTTCGAGATACAACGTGTAGTTTTGGAGATACAAGCTAATTTTGTACGATGCGTTATTTCTTCTCGTAAAGAGTTTCCAATGCGTACGTATATGTCTTTACTCTGCAAAACTGTATTTCCTTATGAAGTGGTATTCTTACATATCCTTTCGAGAGAAAACTGTCCTGTGCCTTCTCTTTTGAGGCTACACACTTAGACATACACGCAACATGAAAGCTTTTCGACTTACAACGTGTTGTTTAGGAAAAACAAGATAATTTCGCACGATGCGGGATTTCCTTAAAACGTGATTTTCTGAAAAATTTTGACGAAAGAAAATTCTCCTTTTGGTTCTCTTTAGATGCTACATGTTAAGACGTACACGCCACAACAATTCTTTTCGAGATACAACGTGTAGTTTTGGAGATACAAGCTAATTTTGTACTATGCGTTATTTCTTCTCGTAAAGAGTTTCCAATGCGTACGTATATGTCTTTACTCTGCAAAACTGTATTTCCTTATGAAGTGGTATTCTTACATATCCTTTCGAGAGAAAACTGTCCTGTGCCTTCTCTTTTGAGGCTACACACTTAGACATACACGCAACATGAAAGCTTTTCGACTTACAACGTGTTGTTTAGGAAAAACAAGATAATTTCGCACGATGCGGGATTTCCTTAAAACGTGATTTTCTGAAAAATTTTGACCAAAGAAAATTCTCCTTTTGGTTCTCTTTAGATGCTACATGTTAAGACGTACACGCCACAACAATTCTTTTCGAGATACAACGTGTAGTTTTGGAGATACAAGCTAATTTTGTACGATGCGTTATTTCTTCTCGTAAAGAGTTTCCAATGCGTACGTATATGTCTTTACTCTGCAAAACTGTATTTCCTTATGAAGTGGTATTCTTACATATCCTTTCGAGAGAAAACTGTCCTGTGCCTTCTCTTTTGAGGCTACACACTTAGACATACACGCAACATGAAAGCTTTTCGACTTACAACGTGTTGTTTAGGAAAAACAAGATAATTTCGCACGATGCGGGATTTCCTTAAAACGTGATTTTCTGAAAAATTTTGACGAAAGAAAATTCTCCTTTTGGTTCTCTTTAGATGCTACATGTTAAGACGTACAAGCCACAACAATTCTTTTCGAGATACAACGTGTAGGTTTGGAGATACAAGCTAATTTTGTACTATGCGTTATTTCTTCTTGTAAAGAGTTTCCAATGCGTACGTATATGTCTTTACTCTGCAAAACTGTATTTCCTTATGAAGTGGTATTCTTACATATCCTTTCGAGAGAAAACTGTCCTGTGCCTTCTCTTTTGAGGCTACACACTTAGACATACACGCAACATGAAAGCTTTTCGACTTACAACGTGTTGTTTAGGAAAAACAAGATAATTTCGCACGATGCTGGATTTCCTTAAAACGTGATTTTCTGAAAAATTTTGACGAAAGAAAATTCTCCTTTTGGTTCTCTTTAGATGCTACATGTTAAGACGTACACGCCACAACAATTCTTTTCGAGATACAACGTGTAGTTTTGGAGATACAAGCTAATTTTGTACTATGCGTTATTTCTTCTCGTAAAGAGTTTCCAATGCGTACGTATATGTCTTTACTCTGCAAAACTGTATTTCCTTATGAAGTGGTATTCTTACATATCCTTTCGAGAGAAAACTGTCCTGTGCCTTCTCTTTTGAGGCTACACACTTAGACATACACGCAACATGGAAGCTTTTCGACTTACAACGTGTTGTTTAGGAAAAACAAGATAATTTCGCACGATGCGGGATTTCCTTAAAACGTGATTTTCTGAAAAATTTTGACGAAAGAAAATTCTCCTTTTGGTTCTCTTTAGATGCTACATGTTAAGACGTACAAGCCACAACAATTCTTTCCGAGATACAACGTGTAGTTTTGGAGATACAAGCTAATTTTGTACTATGCGTTATTTCTTCTCGTAAAGAGTTTCCAATGCGTACGTATATGTCTTTACTCTTCAAAACTGTATTTCCTTATGAAGTGGTATTCTTACATATCCTTTCGAGAGAAAACTGTCCTGTGCCTTCTCTTTTGAGGCTACACACTTAGACATACACGCAACATGAAAGCTTTTCGACTTACAACGTGTTGTTTAGGAAAAACAAGATATTTTCGCACGATGCGGGATTTCCTTAAAACGTGATTTTCTGAAAAATTTTGACGAAAGAAAATTCTCCTTTTGGTTCTCTTTAGATGCTACATGTTAAGACGTACACGCCACAACAATTCTTTTCGAGATACAACGTGTAGTTTTGGAGATACAAGCTAATTTTGTACTATGCGTTATTTCTTCTCTTAAAGAGTTTCCAATGCGTACGTATATGTCTTTACTCTGCAAAACTGTATTTCCTTATGAAGTGGTATTCTAACATATCCTTTCGAGAGAAAACTGTCCTGTGCCTTCTCTTTTGAGGCTGCACACTTAGACATACACGCAACATGAAAGCTTTTCGACTTACAACGTGTTGTTTAGGAAAAACAAGATAATTTCGCACGATGCGGGATTTCCTTAAAACGTGATTTTCTGAAAAATTTTGACGAAAGAAAATTCTCCTTTTGGTTCTCTTTAGATGCTACATGTTAAGACGTACACGCCACAAGAATTCTTTTCGAGATACAACGTGTAGTTTTGGAGATACAAGCTAATTTTGTACGATGCGTTATTTCTTCTCGTAAAGAGTTTCCAATGCGTACGTATATGTCTTTACTCTGCAAAACTGTATTTCCTTATGAAGTGGTATTCTTACATATCCTTTCGAGAGAAAACTGTCCTGTGCCTTCTCTTTTGAGGCTACACACTTAGACATACACGCAACATGAAAGCTTTTCGACTTACAACGTGTTGTTTAGGAAAAACAAGATAATTTCGCACGATGCGGGATTTCCTTAAAACGTGATTTTCTGAAAAATTATGACGAAAGAAAATTCTCCTTTTGGTTCCCTTTAGATGCTACATGTTAAGACGTACACGCCACAACAATTCTTTTCGAGATACAACGTGTAGTTTTGGAGATACAAGCTAATTTTGTACTATGCGTTATTTCTTCTCGTAAAGAGTTTCCAATGCGTACGTATATGTCTTTACTCTGCAAAACTGTATTTCCTTATGAAGTGGTATTCTTACATATCCTTTCGAGAGAAAACTGTCCTGTGTCTTCTCTTTTGAGGCTACACACTTAGACATACACGCAACATGAAAGCTTTTCGACTTACAACGTGTTGTTTAGGAAAAACAAGATATTTTCGCACGATGCGGGATTTCCTTAAAACGTGATTTTCTGAAAAATTTTGACGAAAGAAAATTCTCCTTTTGGTTCTCTTTAGATGCTACATGTTAAGACGTACACGCCACAACAATTCTTTTCGAGATACAACGTGTAGTTTTGGAGATACAAGCTAATTTTGTACTATGCGTTATTTCTTCTCGTAAAGAGTTTCCAATGCGTACGTATATGTCTTTACTCTGCAAAACTGTATTTCCTTATGAAGTGGTATTCTTACATATCCTTTCGAGAGAAAACTGTCCTGTGCCTTCTCTTTTGAGGCTACACACTTAGACATACACGCAACATGAAAGCTTTTCGACTTACAACGTGTTGTTTAGGAAAAACAAGATAATTTCGCACGATGCTGGATTTCCTTAAAACGTGATTTTCTGAAAAATTTTGACGAAAGAAAATTCTCCTTTTGGTTCTCTTTAGATGCTACATGTTAAGACGTACACGCCACAACAATTCTTTTCGAGATACAACGTGTAGTTTTGGAGATACAAGCTAATTTTGTACTATGCGTTATTTCTTCTCGTAAAGAGTTTCCAATGCGTACGTATATGTCTTTACTCTGCAAAACTGTATTTCCTTATGAAGTGGTATTCTTACATATCCTTTCGAGAGAAAACTGTCCTGTGCCTTCTCTTTTGAGGCTACACACTTAGACATACACGCAACATGGAAGCTTTTCGACTTACAACGTGTTGTTTAGGAAAAACAAGATAATTTCGCACGATGCGGGATTTCCTTAAAACGTGATTTTCTGAAAAATTTTGACGAAAGAAAATTCTCCTTTTGGTTCTCTTTAGATGCTACATGTTAAGACGTACAAGCCACAACAATTCTTTCCGAGATACAACGTGTAGTTTTGGAGATACAAGCTAATTTTGTACTATGCGTTATTTCTTCTCGTAAAGAGTTTCCAATGCGTACGTATATGTCTTTACTCTTCAAAACTGTATTTCCTTATGAAGTGGTATTCTTACATATCCTTTCGAGAGAAAACTGTCCTGTGCCTTCTCTTTTGAGGCTACACACTTAGACATACACGCAACATGAAAGCTTTTCGACTTACAACGTGTTGTTTAGGAAAAACAAGATATTTTCGCACGATGCGGGATTTCCTTAAAACGTGATTTTCTGAAAAATTTTGACGAAAGAAAATTCTCCTTTTGGTTCTCTTTAGATGCTACATGTTAAGACGTACACGCCACAACAATTCTTTTCGAGATACAACGTGTAGTTTTGGAGATACAAGCTAATTTTGTACTATGCGTTATTTCTTCTCTTAAAGAGTTTCCAATGCGTACGTATATGTCTTTACTCTGCAAAACTGTATTTCCTTATGAAGTGGTATTCTAACATATCCTTTCGAGAGAAAACTGTCCTGTGCCTTCTCTTTTGAGGCTGCACACTTAGACATACACGCAACATGAAAGCTTTTCGACTTACAACGTGTTGTTTAGGAAAAACAAGATAATTTCGCACGATGCGGGATTTCCTTAAAACGTGATTTTCTGAAAAATTTTGACGAAAGAAAATTCTCCTTTTGGTTCTCTTTAGATGCTACATGTTAAGACGTACACGCCACAAGAATTCTTTTCGAGATACAACGTGTAGTTTTGGAGATACAAGCTAATTTTGTACGATGCGTTATTTCTTCTCGTAAAGAGTTTCCAATGCGTACGTATATGTCTTTACTCTGCAAAACTGTATTTCCTTATGAAGTGGTATTCTTACATATCCTTTCGAGAGAAAACTGTCCTGTGCCTTCTCTTTTGAGGCTACACACTTAGACATACACGCAACATGAAAGCTTTTCGACTTACAACGTGTTGTTTAGGAAAAACAAGATAATTTCGCACGATGCGGGATTTCCTTAAAACGTGATTTTCTGAAAAATTATGACGAAAGAAAATTCTCCTTTTGGTTCCCTTTAGATGCTACATGTTAAGACGTACACGCCACAACAATTCTTTTCGAGATACAACGTGTAGTTTTGGAGATACAAGCTAATTTTGTACTATGCGTTATTTCTTCTCGTAAAGAGTTTCCAATGCGTACGTATATGTCTTTACTCTGCAAAACTGTATTTCCTTATGAAGTGGTATTCTTACATATCCTTTCGAGAGAAAACTGTCCTGTGTCTTCTCTTTTGAGGCTACACACTTAGACATACACGCAACATGAAAGCTTTTCGACTTACAACGTGTTGTTTAGGAAAAACAAGATATTTTCGCACGATGCGGGATTTCCTTAAAACGTGATTTTCTGAAAAATTTTGACGAAAGAAAATTCTCCTTTTGGTTCTCTTTAGATGCTACATGTTAAGACGTACACGCCACAACAATTCTTTTCGAGATACAACGTGTAGTTTTGGAGATACAAGCTAATTTTGTACTATGCGTTATTTCTTCTCGTAAAGAGTTTCCAATGCGTACGTATATGTCTTTACTCTGCAAAACTGTATTTCCTTATGAAGTGGTATTCTTACATATCCTTTCGAGAGAAAACTGTCCTGTGCCTTCTCTTTTGAGGCTACACACTTAGACATACACGCAACATGGAAGCTTTTCGACTTACAACGTGTTGTTTAGGAAAAACAAGATAATTTCGCACGATGCGGGATTTCCTTAAAACGTGATTTTCTGAAAAATTTTGACGAAAGAAAATTCTCCTTTTGGTTCTCTTTAGATGCTACATGTTAAGACGTACAAGCCACAACAATTCTTTCCGAGATACAACGTGTAGTTTTGGAGATACAAGCTAATTTTGTACTATGCGTTATTTCTTCTCGTAAAGAGTTTCCAATGCGTACGTATATGTCTTTACTCTTCAAAACTGTATTTCCTTATGAAGTGGTATTCTTACATATCCTTTCGAGAGAAAACTGTCCTGTGCCTTCTCTTTTGAGGCTACACACTTAGACATACACGCAACATGAAAGCTTTTCGACTTACAACGTGTTGTTTAGGAAAAAGAAGATATTTTCGCACGATGCGGGATTTCCTTAAAACGTGATTTTCTGAAAGATTTTGACGAAAGAAAATTCTCCTTTTGGTTCTCTTTAGATGCTACATGTTAAGACGTACACGCCACAACAATTCTTTTCGAGATACAACGTGTAGTTTTGGAGATACAAGCTAATTTTGTACTATGCGTTATTTCTTCTCTTAAAGAGTTTCCAATGCGTACGTATATGTCTTTACTCTGCAAAACTGTATTTCCTTATGAAGTGGTATTCTAACATATCCTTTCAAGAGAAAACTGTCCTGTGCCTTCTCTTTTGAGGCTGCACACTTAGACATACACGCAACATGAAAGCTTTTCGACTTACAACGTGTTGTTTAGGAAAAACAAGATAATTTCGCACGATGCGGGATTTCCTTAAAACGTGATTTTCTGAAAAATTTTGACGAAAGAAAATTCTCCTTTTGGTTCTCTTTAGATGCTACATGTTAAGACGTACACGCCACAAGAATTCTTTTCGAGATACAACGTGTAGTTTTGGAGATACAAGCTAATTTTGTACGATGCGTTATTTCTTCTCGTAAAGAGTTTCCAATGCGTACGTATATGTCTTTACTCTGCAAAACTGTATTTCCTTATGAAGTGGTATTCTTACATATCCTTTCGAGAGAAAACTGTCCTGTGCCTTCTCTTTTGAGGCTACACACTTAGACATACACGCAACATGAAAGCTTTTCGACTTACAACGTGTTGTTTAGGAAAAACAAGATAATTTCGCACGATGCGGGATTTCCTTAAAACGTGATTTTCTGAAAAATTTTGACGAAAGAAAATTCTCCTTTTGGTTCCCTTTAGATGCTACATGTTAAGACGTACACGCGACAACAATTCTTTTCGAGATACAACGTGTAGTTTTGGAGATACAAGCTAATTTTGTACTATGCGTTATTTCTTCTCGTAAAGAGTTTCCAATGCGTACGTATATGTCTTTACTCTGCAAAACTGTATTTCCTTATGAAGTGGTATTCTTACATATCCTTTCGAGAGAAAACTGTCCTGTGTCTTCTCTTTTGAGGCTACACACTTAGACATACACGCAACATGAAAGCTTTTCGACTTACAACGTGTTGTTTAGGAAAAACAAGATATTTTCGCACGATGCGGGATTTCCTTAAAACGTGATTTTCTGAAAAATTTTGACGAAAGAAAATTCTCCTTTTGGTTCTCTTTAGATGCTACATGTTAAGACGTACACGCCACAACAATTCTTTTCGAGATACAACGTGTAGTTTTGGAGATACAAGCTAATTTTGTACTATGCGTTATTTCTTCTCGTAAAGAGTTTCCAATGCGTACGTATATGTCTTTACTCTGCAAAACTGTATTTCCTTATGAAGTGGTATTCTAACATATCCTTTCGAGAGAAAACTGTCCTGTGCCTTCTCTTTTGAGGCTGCACACTTAGACATACACGCAACATGAAAGCTTTTCGACTTACAACGTGTTGTTTAGGAAAAACAAGATAATTTCGCACGATGCTGGATTTCCTTAAACCGTGATTTTCTGAAAAATTTTGACGAAAGAAAATTCTCCTTTTGGTTCTCTTTAGATGCTACATGTTAAGACGTACACGCCACAACAATTCTTTTCGAGATACAACGTGTAGTTTTGGAGATACAAGCTAATTTTGTACGATGCGTTATTTCTTCTCGTAAAGAGTTTCCAATGCGTACGTATATGTCTTTACTCTGCAAAACTGTATTTCCTTTTGAAGTGGTATTCTTACATATCCTTTCGAGAGAAAACTGTCCTGTGCCTTCTCTTTTGAGGCTACACACTTAGACATACACGCAACATGAAAGCTTTTCGACTTACAAGGTGTTGTTTAGGAAAAACAAGATAATTTCGCACGATGCGGGATTTCCTTAAAACGTGATTTTCTGAAAAATTTTGACGAAAGAAAATTCTCCTTTTGGTTCTCTTTAGATGCTACATGTTAAGACGTACACGCCACAACAATTCTTTTCGAGATACAACGTGTAGTTTTGGAGATACAAGCTAATTTTGTACTATGCGTTATTTCTTCTCGTATAGAGTTTCCAATGCGTACGTATATGTCTTTACTCTGCAAAACTGTATTTCCTTATGAAGTGGTATTCTTACATATCCTTTCGAGAGAAAACTGTCCTGTGCCTTCTCTTTTGAGGCTACACACTTAGACATACACGCAACATGAAAGCTTTTCGACTTACAACGTGTTGTTTAGGAAAAACAAGATAATTTCGCACGATGCGGGATTTCCTTAAAACGTGATTTTCTGAAAAATTTTGACGAAAGAAAATTCTCCTTTTGGTTCTCTTTAGATGCTACATGTTAAGACGTACACGCCACAACAATTCTTTTCGAGATACAACGTGTAGTTTTGGAGATACAAGCTAATTTTGTACTATGCGTTATTTCTTCTCGTAAAGAGTTTCCAATGCGTACGTATATGTCTTTACTCTGCAAAACTGTATTTCCTTATGAAGTGGTATTCTTACATATCCTTTCGAGAGAAAACTGTCCTGTGCCTTCTCTTTTGAGGCTACACACTTAGACATACACGCAACATGGAAGCTTTTCGACTTACAACGTGTTGTTTAGGAAAAACAAGATAATTTCGCACGATGCGGGATTTCCTTAAAACGTGATTTTCTGAAAAATTTTGACGAAAGAAAATTCTCCTTTTGGTTCTCTTTAGATGCTACATGTTAAGACGTACAAGCCACAACAATTCTTTCCGAGATACAACGTGTAGTTTTGGAGATACAAGCTAATTTTGTACTATGCGTTATTTCTTCTCGTAAAGAGTTTCCAATGCGTACGTATATGTCTTTACTCTTCAAAACTGTATTTCCTTATGAAGTGGTATTCTTACATATCCTTTCGAGAGAAAACTGTCCTGTGCCTTCTCTTTTGAGGCTACACACTTAGACATACACGCAACATGAAAGCTTTTCGACTTACAACGTGTTGTTTAGGAAAAACAAGATATTTTCGCACGATGCGGGATTTCCTTAAAACGTGATTTTCTGAAAAATTTTGACGAAAGAAAATTCTCCTTTTGGTTCTCTTTAGATGCTACATGTTAAGACGTACACGCCACAACAATTCTTTTCGAGATACAACGTGTAGTTTTGGAGATACAAGCTAATTTTGTACTATGCGTTATTTCTTCTCTTAAAGAGTTTCCAATGCGTACGTATATGTCTTTACTCTGCAAAACTGTATTTCCTTATGAAGTGGTATTCTAACATATCCTTTCGAGAGAAAACTGTCCTGTGCCTTCTCTTTTGAGGCTGCACACTTAGACATACACGCAACATGAAAGCTTTTCGACTTACAACGTGTTGTTTAGGAAAAACAAGATAATTTCGCACGATGCGGGATTTCCTTAAAACGTGATTTTCTGAAAAATTTTGACGAAAGAAAATTCTCCTTTTGGTTCTCTTTAGATGCTACATGTTAAGACGTACACGCCACAAGAATTCTTTTCGAGATACAACGTGTAGTTTTGGAGATACAAGCTAATTTTGTACGATGCGTTATTTCTTCTCGTAAAGAGTTTCCAATGCGTACGTATATGTCTTTACTCTGCAAAACTGTATTTCCTTATGAAGTGGTATTCTTACATATCCTTTCGAGAGAAAACTGTCCTGTGCCTTCTCTTTTGAGGCTACACACTTAGACATACACGCAACATGAAAGCTTTTCGACTTACAACGTGTTGTTTAGGAAAAACAAGATAATTTCGCACGATGCGGGATTTCCTTAAAACGTGATTTTCTGAAAAATTATGACGAAAGAAAATTCTCCTTTTGGTTCCCTTTAGATGCTACATGTTAAGACGTACACGCCACAACAATTCTTTTCGAGATACAACGTGTAGTTTTGGAGATACAAGCTAATTTTGTACTATGCGTTATTTCTTCTCGTAAAGAGTTTCCAATGCGTACGTATATGTCTTTACTCTGCAAAACTGTATTTCCTTATGAAGTGGTATTCTTACATATCCTTTCGAGAGAAAACTGTCCTGTGTCTTCTCTTTTGAGGCTACACACTTAGACATACACGCAACATGAAAGCTTTTCGACTTACAACGTGTTGTTTAGGAAAAACAAGATATTTTCGCACGATGCGGGATTTCCTTAAAACGTGATTTTCTGAAAAATTTTGACGAAAGAAAATTCTCCTTTTGGTTCTCTTTAGATGCTACATGTTAAGACGTACACGCCACAACAATTCTTTTCGAGATACAACGTGTAGTTTTGGAGATACAAGCTAATTTTGTACTATGCGTTATTTCTTCTCGTAAAGAGTTTCCAATGCGTACGTATATGTCTTTACTCTGCAAAACTGTATTTCCTTATGAAGTGGTATTCTTACATATCCTTTCGAGAGAAAACTGTCCTGTGCCTTCTCTTTTGAGGCTACACACTTAGACATACACGCAACATGGAAGCTTTTCGACTTACAACGTGTTGTTTAGGAAAAACAAGATAATTTCGCACGATGCGGGATTTCCTTAAAACGTGATTTTCTGAAAAATTTTGACGAAAGAAAATTCTCCTTTTGGTTCTCTTTAGATGCTACATGTTAAGACGTACAAGCCACAACAATTCTTTCCGAGATACAACGTGTAGTTTTGGAGATACAAGCTAATTTTGTACTATGCGTTATTTCTTCTCGTAAAGAGTTTCCAATGCGTACGTATATGTCTTTACTCTTCAAAACTGTATTTCCTTATGAAGTGGTATTCTTACATATCCTTTCGAGAGAAAACTGTCCTGTGCCTTCTCTTTTGAGGCTACACACTTAGACATACACGCAACATGAAAGCTTTTCGACTTACAACGTGTTGTTTAGGAAAAAGAAGATATTTTCGCACGATGCGGGATTTCCTTAAAACGTGATTTTCTGAAAGATTTTGACGAAAGAAAATTCTCCTTTTGGTTCTCTTTAGATGCTACATGTTAAGACGTACACGCCACAACAATTCTTTTCGAGATACAACGTGTAGTTTTGGAGATACAAGCTAATTTTGTACTATGCGTTATTTCTTCTCTTAAAGAGTTTCCAATGCGTACGTATATGTCTTTACTCTGCAAAACTGTATTTCCTTATGAAGTGGTATTCTAACATATCCTTTCAAGAGAAAACTGTCCTGTGCCTTCTCTTTTGAGGCTGCACACTTAGACATACACGCAACATGAAAGCTTTTCGACTTACAACGTGTTGTTTAGGAAAAACAAGATAATTTCGCACGATGCGGGATTTCCTTAAAACGTGATTTTCTGAAAAATTTTGACGAAAGAAAATTCTCCTTTTGGTTCTCTTTAGATGCTACATGTTAAGACGTACACGCCACAAGAATTCTTTTCGAGATACAACGTGTAGTTTTGGAGATACAAGCTAATTTTGTACGATGCGTTATTTCTTCTCGTAAAGAGTTTCCAATGCGTACGTATATGTCTTTACTCTGCAAAACTGTATTTCCTTATGAAGTGGTATTCTTACATATCCTTTCGAGAGAAAACTGTCCTGTGCCTTCTCTTTTGAGGCTACACACTTAGACATACACGCAACATGAAAGCTTTTCGACTTACAACGTGTTGTTTAGGAAAAACAAGATAATTTCGCACGATGCGGGATTTCCTTAAAACGTGATTTTCTGAAAAATTTTGACGAAAGAAAATTCTCCTTTTGGTTCCCTTTAGATGCTACATGTTAAGACGTACACGCGACAACAATTCTTTTCGAGATACAACGTGTAGTTTTGGAGATACAAGCTAATTTTGTACTATGCGTTATTTCTTCTCGTAAAGAGTTTCCAATGCGTACGTATATGTCTTTACTCTGCAAAACTGTATTTCCTTATGAAGTGGTATTCTTACATATCCTTTCGAGAGAAAACTGTCCTGTGTCTTCTCTTTTGAGGCTACACACTTAGACATACACGCAACATGAAAGCTTTTCGACTTACAACGTGTTGTTTAGGAAAAACAAGATATTTTCGCACGATGCGGGATTTCCTTAAAACGTGATTTTCTGAAAAATTTTGACGAAAGAAAATTCTCCTTTTGGTTCTCTTTAGATGCTACATGTTAAGACGTACACGCCACAACAATTCTTTTCGAGATACAACGTGTAGTTTTGGAGATACAAGCTAATTTTGTACTATGCGTTATTTCTTCTCGTAAAGAGTTTCCAATGCGTACGTATATGTCTTTACTCTGCAAAACTGTATTTCCTTATGAAGTGGTATTCTAACATATCCTTTCGAGAGAAAACTGTCCTGTGCCTTCTCTTTTGAGGCTGCACACTTAGACATACACGCAACATGAAAGCTTTTCGACTTACAACGTGTTGTTTAGGAAAAACAAGATAATTTCGCACGATGCTGGATTTCCTTAAACCGTGATTTTCTGAAAAATTTTGACGAAAGAAAATTCTCCTTTTGGTTCTCTTTAGATGCTACATGTTAAGACGTACACGCCACAACAATTCTTTTCGAGATACAACGTGTAGTTTTGGAGATACAAGCTAATTTTGTACGATGCGTTATTTCTTCTCGTAAAGAGTTTCCAATGCGTACGTATATGTCTTTACTCTGCAAAACTGTATTTCCTTTTGAAGTGGTATTCTTACATATCCTTTCGAGAGAAAACTGTCCTGTGCCTTCTCTTTTGAGGCTACACACTTAGACATACACGCAACATGAAAGCTTTTCGACTTACAAGGTGTTGTTTAGGAAAAACAAGATAATTTCGCACGATGCGGGATTTCCTTAAAACGTGATTTTCTGAAAAATTTTGACGAAAGAAAATTCTCCTTTTGGTTCTCTTTAGATGCTACATGTTAAGACGTACACGCCACAACAATTCTTTTCGAGATACAACGTGTAGTTTTGGAGATACAAGCTAATTTTGTACTATGCGTTATTTCTTCTCGTATAGAGTTTCCAATGCGTACGTATATGTCTTTACTCTGCAAAACTGTATTTCCTTATGAAGTGGTATTCTTACATATCCTTTCGAGAGAAAACTGTCCTGTGCCTTCTCTTTTGAGGCTACACACTTAGACATACACGCAACATGAAAGCTTTTCGACTTACAACGTGTTGTTTAGGAAAAACAAGATAATTTCGCACGATGCGGGATTTCCTTAAAACGTGATTTTCTGAAAAATTTTGACGAAAGAAAATTCTCCTTTTGGTTCTCTTTAGATGCTACATGTTAAGACGTACACGCCACAACAATTCTTTTCGAGATACAACGTGTAGTTTTGGAGATACAAGCTAATTTTGTACTATGCGTTATTTCTTCTTGTAAAGAGTTTCCAATGCGTACGTATATGTCTTTACTCTGCAAAACTGTATTTCCTTATGAAGTGGTATTCTTACATATCCTTTCGAGAGAAAACTGTCCTGTGCCTTCTCTTTTGAGGCTACACACTTAGACATACACGCAACATGAAAGCTTTTCGACTTACAAGGTGTTGTTTAGGAAAAACAAGATAATTTCGCACGATGCGGGATTTCCTTAAAACGTGATTTTCTGAAAAATTTTGACGAAAGAAAATTCTCCTTTTGGTTCTCTTTAGATGCTACATGTTAAGACGTACACGCCACAACAATTCTTTTCGAGATACAACGTGTAGTTTTGGAGATACAAGCTAATTTTGTACTATGCGTTATTTCTTCTCGTAAAGAGTTTCCAATGCGTACGTATATGTCTTTACTCTGCAAAACTGTATTTCCTTATGAAGTGGTATTCTTACATATCCTTTCGAGAGAAAACTGTCCTGTGTCTTCTCTTTTGAGGCTACACACTTAGACATACACGCAACATGAAAGCTTTTCGACTTACAACGTGTTGTTTAGGAAAAACAAGATATTTTCGCACGATGCGGGATTTCCTTAAAACGTGATTTTCTGAAAAATTTTGACGAAAGAAAATTCTCCTTTTGGTTCTCTTTAGATGCTACATGTTAAGACGTACACGCCACAACAATTCTTTTCGAGATACAACGTGTAGTTTTGGAGATACAAGCTAATTTTGTACTATGCGTTATTTCTTCTCGTAAAGAGTTTCCAATGCGTACGTATATGTCTTTACTCTGCAAAACTGTATTTCCTTATGAAGTGGTATTCTAACATATCCTTTCGAGAGAAAACTGTCCTGTGCCTTCTCTTTTGAGGCTGCACACTTAGACATACACGCAACATGAAAGCTTTTCGACTTACAACGTGTTGTTTAGGAAAAACAAGATAATTTCGCACGATGCTGGATTTCCTTAAACCGTGATTTTCTGAAAAATTTTGACGAAAGAAAATTCTCCTTTTGGTTCTCTTTAGATGCTACATGTTAAGACGTACACGCCACAACAATTCTTTTCGAGATACAACGTGTAGTTTTGGAGATACAAGCTAATTTTGTACGATGCGTTATTTCTTCTCGTAAAGAGTTTCCAATGCGTACGTATATGTCTTTACTCTGCAAAACTGTATTTCCTTATGAAGTGGTATTCTTACATATCCTTTCGAGAGAAAACTGTCCTGTGCCTTCTCTTTTGAGGCTACACACTTAGACATACACGCAACATGAAAGCTTTTCGACTTACAAGGTGTTGTTTAGGAAAAACAAGATAATTTCGCACGATGCGGGATTTCCTTAAAACGTGATTTTCTGAAAAATTTTGACGAAAGAAAATTCTCCTTTTGGTTCTCTTTAGATGCTACATGTTAAGACGTACACGCCACAACAATTCTTTTCGAGATACAACGTGTAGTTTTGGAGATACAAGCTAATTTTGTACTATGCGTTATTTCTTCTCGTATAGAGTTTCCAATGCGTACGTATATGTCTTTACTCTGCAAAACTGTATTTCCTTATGAAGTGGTATTCTTACATATCCTTTCGAGAGAAAACTGTCCTGTGTCTTCTCTTTTGAGGCTACACACTTAGACATACACGCAACATGAAAGCTTTTCGACTTACAACGTGTTGTTTAGGAAAAACAAGATAATTTCGCACGATGCGGGATTTCCTTAAAACGTGATTTTCTGAAAAATTTTGACGAAAGAAAATTCTCCTTTTGGTTCTCTTTAGATGCTACATGTTAAGACGTACACGCCACAACAATTCTTTTCGAGATACAACGTGTAGTTTTGGAGATACAAGCTAATTTTGTACTATGCGTTATTTCTTCTTGTAAAGAGTTTCCAATGCGTACGTATATGTCTTTACTCTGCAAAACTGTATTTCCTTATGAAGTGGTATTCTTACATATCCTTTCGAGAGAAAACTGTCCTGTGCCTTCTCTTTTGAGGCTACACACTTAGACATACACGCAACATGAAAGCTTTTCGACTTACAAGGTGTTGTTTAGGAAAAACAAGATAATTTCGCACGATGCGGGATTTCCTTAAAACGTGATTTTCTGAAAAATTTTGACGAAAGAAAATTCTCCTTTTGGTTCTCTTTAGATGCTACATGTTAAGACGTACACGCCACAACAATTCTTTTCGAGATACAACGTGTAGTTTTGGAGATACAAGCTAATTTTGTACTATGCGTTATTTCTTCTCGTATAGAGTTTCCAATGCGTACGTATATGTCTTTACTCTGCAAAACTGTATTTCCTTATGAAGTGGTATTCTTACATATCCTTTTGAGAGAAAACTGTCCTGTGCCTTCTCTTTTGAGGCTACACACTTAGACATACACGCAACATGAAAGCTTTTCGACTTACAACGTGTTGTTTAGGAAAAACAAGATAATTTCGCACGATGCGGGATTTCCTTAAAACGTGATTTTCTGAAAAATTTTGACGAAAGAAAATTCTCCTTTTGGTTCTCTTTAGATGCTACATGTTAAGACGTACACGCCACAACAATTCTTTTCGAGATACAACGTGTAGTTTTGGAGATACAAGCTAATTTTGTACTATGCGTTATTTCTTCTCGTAAAGAGTTTCCAATGCGTACGTATATGTCTTTACTCTGCAAAACTGTATTTCCTTATGAAGTGGTATTCTAACATATCCTTTCGAGAGAAAACTGTCCTGTGCCTTCTCTTTTGAGGCTGCACACTTAGACATACACGCAACATGAAAGCTTTTCGACTTACAACGTGTTGTTTAGGAAAAACAAGATAATTTCGCACGATGCTGGATTTCCTTAAACCGTGATTTTCTGAAAAATTTTGACGAAAGAAAATTCTCCTTTTGGTTCTCTTTAGATGCTACATGTTAAGACGTACACGCCACAACAATTCTTTTCGAGATACAACGTGTAGTTTTGGAGATACAAGCTAATTTTGTACGATGCGTTATTTCTTCTCGTAAAGAGTTTCCAATGCGTACGTATATGTCTTTACTCTGCAAAACTGTATTTCCTTATGAAGTGGTATTCTTACATATCCTTTCGAGAGAAAACTGTCCTGTGCCTTCTCTTTTGAGGCTACACACTTAGACATACACGCAACATGAAAGCTTTTCGACTTACAAGGTGTTGTTTAGGAAAAACAAGATAATTTCGCACGATGCGGGATTTCCTTAAAACGTGATTTTCTGAAAAATTTTGACGAAAGAAAATTCTCCTTTTGGTTCTCTTTAGATGCTACATGTTAAGACGTACACGCCACAACAATTCTTTTCGAGATACAACGTGTAGTTTTGGAGATACAAGCTAATTTTGTACTATGCGTTATTTCTTCTCGTATAGAGTTTCCAATGCGTACGTATATGTCTTTACTCTGCAAAACTGTATTTCCTTATGAAGTGGTATTCTTACATATCCTTTCGAGAGAAAACTGTCCTGTGTCTTCTCTTTTGAGGCTACACACTTAGACATACACGCAACATGAAAGCTTTTCGACTTACAACGTGTTGTTTAGGAAAAACAAGATAATTTCGCACGATGCGGGATTTCCTTAAAACGTGATTTTCTGAAAAATTTTGACGAAAGAAAATTCTCCTTTTGGTTCTCTTTAGATGCTACATGTTAAGACGTACACGCCACAACAATTCTTTTCGAGATACAACGTGTAGTTTTGGAGATACAAGCTAATTTTGTACTATGCGTTATTTCTTCTTGTAAAGAGTTTCCAATGCGTACGTATATGTCTTTACTCTGCAAAACTGTATTTCCTTATGAAGTGGTATTCTTACATATCCTTTCGAGAGAAAACTGTCCTGTGCCTTCTCTTTTGAGGCTACACACTTAGACATACACGCAACATGAAAGCTTTTCGACTTACAAGGTGTTGTTTAGGAAAAACAAGATAATTTCGCACGATGCGGGATTTCCTTAAAACGTGATTTTCTGAAAAATTTTGACGAAAGAAAATTCTCCTTTTGGTTCTCTTTAGATGCTACATGTTAAGACGTACACGCCACAACAATTCTTTTCGAGATACAACGTGTAGTTTTGGAGATACAAGCTAATTTTGTACTATGCGTTATTTCTTCTCGTATAGAGTTTCCAATGCGTACGTATATGTCTTTACTCTGCAAAACTGTATTTCCTTATGAAGTGGTATTCTTACATATCCTTTTGAGAGAAAACTGTCCTGTGCCTTCTCTTTTGAGGCTACACACTTAGACATACACGCAACATGAAAGCTTTTCGACTTACAACGTGTTGTTTAGGAAAAACAAGATAATTTCGCACGATGCGGGATTTCCTTAAAACGTGATTTTCTGAAAAATTTTGACGAAAGAAAATTCTCCTTTTGGTTCTCTTTAGATGCTACATGTTAAGACGTACACGCCACAACAATTCTTTTCGAGATACAACGTGTAGTTTTGGAGATACAAGCTAATTTTGTACTATGCGTTATTTCTTCTTGTAAAGAGTTTCCAATGCGTACGTATATGTCTTTACTCTGCAAAACTGTATTTCCTTATGAAGTGGTATTCTTACATATCCTTTCGAGAGAAAACTGTCCTGTGCCTTCTCTTTTGAGGCTACACACTTAGACATACACGCAACATGAAAGCTTTTCGACTTACAACGTGTTGTTTAGGAAAAACAAGATAATTTCGCACGATGCTGGATTTCCTTAAAACGTGATTTTCTGAAAAATTTTGACGAAAGAAAATTCTCCTTTTGGTTCTCTTTAGATGCTACATGTTAAGACGTACACGCCACAACAATTCTTTTCGAGATACAACGTGTAGTTTTGGAGATACAAGCTAATTTTGTACTATGCTTTATTTCTTCTCGTAAAGAGTTTCCAATGCGTACGTATATGTCTTTACTCTGCAAAACTGTATTTCCTTATGAAGTGGTATTCTTACATATCCTTTCGAGAGAAAACTGTCCTGTGCCTTCTCTTTTGAGGCTACACACTTAGACATACACGCAACATGGAAGCTTTTCGACTTACAACGTGTTGTTTAGGAAAAACAAGATAATTTCGCACGATGCGGGATTTCCTTAAAACGTGATTTTCTGAAAAATTTTGACGAAAGAAAATTCTCCTTTTGGTTCTCTTTAGATGCTACATGTTAAGACGTACAAGCCACAACAATTCTTTCCGAGATACAACGTGTAGTTTTGGAGATACAAGCAAATTTTGTACTATGCGTTATTTCTTCTCGTAAAGAGTTTCCAATGCGTACGTATATGTCTTTACTCTGCAAAACTGTATTTCCTTATGAAGTGGTATTCTTACATATCCTTTCGAGAGAAAACTGTCCTGTGCCTTCTCTTTTGAGGCTACACACTTAGACATGCACGCAACATGAAAGCTTTTCGACTTACAACGTGTTGTTTAGGAAAAACAAGATAATTTCGCACGATGCGGGATTTCCTTAAAACGTGATTTTCTGAAAAATTTTGACGAAAGAAAATTCTCCTTTTGGTTCTCTTTAGATGCTACATGTTAAGACGTACACGCCACAACAATTCTTTTCGAGATACAACGTGTAGTTTTGGAGATACAAGCTAATTTTGTACTATGCGTTATTTCTTCTTGTAAAGAGTTTCCAATGCGTACGTATATGTCTTTACTCTGCAAAACTGTATTTCCTTATGAAGTGGGTATTCTTACATATCCTTTCGAGAGAAAAACTGTCCTGTGCCTTCTCTTTTGAGGCTACACACTTAGACATACACGCAACATGAAAGCTTTTCGACTTACAAGGTGTTGTTTAGGAAAAACAAGATAATTTCGCACGATGCGGGATTTCCTTAAAACGTGATTTTCTGAAAAATTTTGACGAAAGAAAATTCTCCTTTTGGTTCTCTTTAGATGCTACATGTTAAGACGTACACGCCACAACAATTCTTTTCGAGATACAACGTGTAGTTTTGGAGATACAAGCTAATTTTGTACTATGCGTTATTTCTTCTCGTATAGAGTTTCCAATGCGTACGTATATGTCTTTACTCTGCAAAACTGTATTTCCTTATGAAGTGGTATTCTTACATATCCTTTTGAGAGAAAACTGTCCTGTGCCTTCTCTTTTGAGGCTACACACTTAGACATACACGCAACATGAAAGCTTTTCGACTTACAACGTGTTGTTTAGGAAAAACAAGATAATTTCGCACGATGCGGGATTTCCTTAAAACGTGATTTTCTGAAAAATTTTGACGAAAGAAAATTCTCCTTTTGGTTCTCTTTAGATGCTACATGTTAAGACGTACACGCCACAACAATTCTTTTCGAGATACAACGTGTAGTTTTGGAGATACAAGCTAATTTTTGTACTATGCGTTATTTCTTCTTGTAAAGAGTTTCCAATGCGTAACGTATATGTCTTTACTCTGCAAAACTGTATTTCCTTATGAAGTGGTATTCTTACATATCCTTTCGAGAGAAAAACTGTCCCTGTGCCTTCTCTTTTGAGGCTACACACTTAGACATACACGCAACATGAAAGCTTTTCGACTTACAACGTGTTGTTTAGGAAAAACAAGATAATTTCGCACGATGCTGGATTTCCTTAAAACGTGATTTTCTGAAAAATTTTGACGAAAGAAAATTCTCCTTTTGGTTCTCTTTAGATGCTACATGTTAAGACGTACACGCCACAACAATTCTTTTTCGAGATACAACGTGTAGTTTTTGGAGATACAAGCTAATTTTGTACTATGCGTTATTTCTTCTCGTAAAGAGTTTCCAATGCGTACGTATATGTCTTTACTCTGCAAAACTGTATTTCCTTATGAAGTGGTATTCTTACATATCCTTTCGAGAGAAAACTGTCCTGTGCCTTCTCTTTTGAGGCTACACACTTAGACATACACGCAACATGGAAGCTTTTCGACTTACAACGTGTTGTTTAGGAAAAACAAGATAATTTCGCACGATGCGGGGATTTCCTTAAAACGTGATTTTCTGAAAAATTTTGACGAAAGAAAATTCTCCTTTTGGTTCTCTTTAGATGCTACATGTTAAGACGTACAAGCCACAACAATTCTTTCCGAGATACAACGTGTAGTTTTGGAGATACAAGCAAATTTTTGTACTATGCGTTATTTCTTCTCGTAAAGAGTTTCCAATGCGTACGTATATGTCTTTACTCTGCAAAACTGTATTTCCTTATGAAGTGGTATTCTTACATATCCTTTCGAGAGAAAACTGTCCTGTGCCTTCTCTTTTGAGGCTACACACTTAGACATGCACGCAACATGAAAGCTTTTCGACTTACAACGTGTTGTTTAGGAAAAAACAAGATAATTTCGCACGATGCGGGATTTCCTTAAAACGTGATTTTCTGAAAAATTTTGACGAAAGAAAATTCTCCTTTTGGTTCTCTTTAGATGCTACATGTTAAGACGTACACGCCACAAGAATTCTTTTCGAGATACAACGTGTAGTTTTGGAGATACAAGCTAATTTTGTACTATGCGTTATTTCTTCTCGTAAAGAGTTTCCAATGCGTACGTATATGTCTTTACTCTGCAAAACTGTATTTCCTTATGAAGTGGTATTCTTACATATCCTTTCGAGAGAAAACTGTCCTGTGCCTTCTCTTTTGAGGCTACACACTTAGACATACACACAACATGAAAGCTTTTCGACTTACAACGTGTTGTTTAGGAAAAACAAGATAATTTCGCACGATGCGGGATTTCCTTAAAACGTGATTTTCTGAAAAATTTTGACGAAAGAAAATTCTCCTTTTGGTTCTCTTTAGATGCTACATGTTAAGACGTACACGCCACAACAATTCTTTTCGAGATACAACGTGTAGTTTTGGAGGTACAAGCTAATTTTGTACTATGCGTTATTTCTTCTCGTAAAAAGTTTCCAATGCGTACGTATATGTCTTTACTCTGCAAAACTGTATTTCCTTATGAAGTGGTATTCTTACATATCCTTTCGAGAGAAAACTGTCCTGTGCCTTCTCTTTTGAGGCTACACACTTAGACATACACGCAACATGAAAGCTTTTCGACTTACAACGTGTTGTTTAGGAAAAACAAGATAATTTCGCACGATGCGGGATTTCCTTAAAACGTGATTTTCTGAAAAATTTTGACGAAAGAAAATTCTCCTTTTGGTTCTCTTTAGATGCTACATGTTAAGACGTACACGCCACAACAATTCTTTTCGAGATACAACGTGTAGTTTTGGAGATACAAGCTAATTTTGTACTATGCGTTATTTCTTCTCGTAAAGAGTTTCCAATGCGTACGTATATGTCTTTACTCTGCAAAACTGTATTTCCTTATGAAGTGGTATTCTTACATATCCTTTCGAGAGAAAACTGTCCTGTGCCTTCTCTTTTGAGGCTACACACTTAGACATACACGCAACATGAAAGCTTTTCGACTTACAACGTGTTGTTTAGGAAAAACAAGATAATTTCGCACGATGCTGGATTTCCTTAAAACGTGATTTTCTGAAAAATTTTGACGAAAGAAAATTCTCCTTTTGGTTCTCTTTAGATGCTACATGTTAAGACGTACACCCCACAACAATTCTTTTCGAGATACAACGTGTAGTTTTGGAGATACAAGCTAATTTTGTACTATGCGTTATTTCTTCTCGTAAAGAGTTTCCAATGCGTACGTATATGTCTTTATTCTGCAAAACTGTATTTCCTTATGAAGTGGTATTCTTACATATCCTTTCGAGAGAAAACTGTCCTGTGCCTTCTCTTTTGAGGCTACACACTTAGACATACACGCAACATGGAAGCTTTTCGACTTACAACGTGTTGTTTAGGAAAAACAAGATAATTTCGCACGATGCGGGATTTCCTTAAAACGTGATTTTCTGAAAAATTTTGACGAAAGAAAATTCTCCTTTTGGTTCTCTTTAGATGCTACATGTTAAGACGTACAAGCCACAACAATTCTTTCCGAGATACAACGTGTAGTTTTGGAGATACAAGCAAATTTTGTACTATGCGTTATTTCTTCTCGTAAAGAGTTTCCAATGCGTACGTATATGTCTTTACTCTGCAAAACTGTATTTCCTTATGAAGTGGTATTCTTACATATCCTTTCGAGAGAAAACTGTCCTGTGCCTTCTCTTTTGAGGCTACACACTTAGACATGCACGCAACATGAAAGCTTTTCGACTTACAACGTGTTGTTTAGGAAAAACAAGATAATTTCGCACGATGCAGGATTTCCTTAAAACGTGATTTTCTGAAAAATTTTGACGAAAGAAAATTCTCCTTTTGGTTCTCTTTAGATGCTACATGTTAAGACGTACACGCCACAAGAATTCTTTTCGAGATACAACGTGTAGTTTTGGAGATACAAGCTAATTTTGTACTATGCGTTATTTCTTCTCGTAAAGAGTTTCCAATGCGTACGTATATGTCTTTACTCTGCAAAACTGTATTTCCTTATGAAGTGGTATTCTTACATATCCTTTCGAGAGAAAACTGTCCTGTGCCTTCTCTTTTGAGGCTACACACTTAGACATACACGCAACATGAAAGCTTTTCGACTTACAACGTGTTGTTTAGGAAAAACAAGATAATTTCGCACGATGCGGGATTTCCTTAAAACGTGATTTTCTGAAAAATTTTGACGAAAGAAAATTCTCCTTTTGGTTCTCTTTAGATGCTACATGTTAAGACGTACACGCCACAACAATTCTTTTCGAGATACAACGTGTAGTTTTGGAGGTACAAGCTAATTTTGTACTATGCGTTATTTCTTCTCGTAAAAAGTTTCCAATGCGTACGTATATGTCTTTACTCTGCAAAACTGTATTTCCTTATGAAGTGGTATTCTTACATATCCTTTCGAGAGAAAACTGTCCTGTGCCTTCTCTTTTGAGGCTACACACTTAGACATACACGCAACATGAAAGCTTTTCGACTTACAACGTGTTGTTTAGGAAAAACAAGATAATTTCGCACGATGCGGGATTTCCTTAAAACGTGATTTTCTGAAAAATTTTGACGAAAGAAAATTCTCCTTTTGGTTCTCTTTAGATGCTACATGTTAAGACGTACACGCCACAACAATTCTTTTCGAGATACAACGTGTAGTTTTGGAGATACAAGCTAATTTTGTACTATGCGTTATTTCTTCTCGTAAAGAGTTTCCAATGCGTACGTATATGTCTTTACTCTGCAAAACTGTATTTCCTTATGAAGTGGTATTCTTACATATCCTTTCGAGAGAAAACTGTCCTGTGCCTTCTCTTTTGAGGCTACACACTTAGACATACACGCAACATGAAAGCTTTTCGACTTACAACGTGTTGTTTAGGAAAAACAAGATAATTTCGCACGATGCTGGATTTCCTTAAAACGTGATTTTCTGAAAAATTTTGACGAAAGAAAATTCTCCTTTTGGTTCTCTTTAGATGCTACATGTTAAGACGTACACCCCACAACAATTCTTTTCGAGATACAACGTGTAGTTTTGGAGATACAAGCTAATTTTGTACTATGCGTTATTTCTTCTCGTAAAGAGTTTCCAATGCGTACGTATATGTCTTTATTCTGCAAAACTGTATTTCCTTATGAAGTGGTATTCTTACATATCCTTTCGAGAGAAAACTGTCCTGTGCCTTCTCTTTTGAGGCTACACACTTAGACATACACGCAACATGGAAGCTTTTCGACTTACAACGTGTTGTTTAGGAAAAACAAGATAATTTCGCACGATGCGGGATTTCCTTAAAACGTGATTTTCTGAAAAATTTTGACGAAAGAAAATTCTCCTTTTGGTTCTCTTTAGATGCTACATGTTAAGACGTACAAGCCACAACAATTCTTTCCGAGATACAACGTGTAGTTTTGGAGATACAAGCAAATTTTGTACTATGCGTTATTTCTTCTCGTAAAGAGTTTCCAATGCGTACGTATATGTCTTTACTCTTCAAAACTGTATTTCCTTATGAAGTGGTATTCTTACATATCCTTTCGAGAGAAAACTGTCCTGTGCCTTCTCTTTTGAGGCTACACACTTAGACATACACGCAACATGGAAGCTTTTCGACTTACAACGTGTTGTTTAGGAAAAAGAAGATATTTTCGCACGATGCGGGATTTCCTTAAAACGTGATTTTCTGAAAAATTTTGACGAAAGAAAATTCTCCTTTTGGTTCTCTTTAGATGCTACATGTTAAGACGTACACGCCACAACAATTCTTTTCGAGATACAACGTGTAGTTTTGGAGATACAAGCTAATTTTGTACTATGCGTTATTTCTTCTCTTAAAGAGTTTCCAATGCGTACGTATATGTCTTTACTCTGCAAAACTGTATTTCCTTATGAAGTGGTATTCTAACATATCCTTTCGAGAGAAAACTGTCCTGTGCCTTCTCTTTTGAGGCTGCACACTTAGACATACACGCAACATGAAAGCTTTTCGACTTACAACGTGTTGTTTAGGAAAAACAAGATAATTTCGCACGATGCGGGATTTCCTTAAAACGTGATTTTCTGAAAAATTTTGACGAAAGAAAATTCTCCTTTTGGTTCTCTTTAGATGCTACATGTTAAGACGTACACGCCACAAGAATTCTTTTCGAGATACAACGTGTAGTTTTGGAGATACAAGCTAATTTTGTACGATGCGTTATTTCTTCTCGTAAAGAGTTTCCAATGCGTACGTATATGTCTTTACTCTGCAAAACTGTATTTCCTTATGAAGTGGTATTCTTACATATCCTTTCGAGAGAAAACTGTCCTGTGCCTTCTCTTTTGAGGCTACACACTTAGACATACACGCAACATGAAAGCTTTTCGACTTACAACGTGTTGTTTAGGAAAAACAAGATAATTTCGCACGATGCGGGATTTCCTTAAAACGTGATTTTCTGAAAAATTTTGACGAAAGAAAATTCTCCTTTTGGTTCCCTTTAGATGCTACATGTTAAGACGTACACGCCACAACAATTCTTTTCGAGATACAACGTGTAGTTTTGGAGATACAAGCTAATTTTGTACTATGCGTTATTTCTTCTCGTAAAGAGTTTCCAATGCGTACGTATATGTCTTTACTCTGCAAAACTGTATTTCCTTATGAAGTGGTATTCTTACATATCCTTTCGAGAGAAAACTGTCCTGTGTCTTCTCTTTTGAGGCTACACACTTAGACATACACGCAACATGAAAGCTTTTCGACTTACAACGTGTTGTTTAGGAAAAACAAGATATTTTCGCACGATGCGGGATTTCCTTAAAACGTGATTTTCTGAAAAATTTTGACGAAAGAAAATTCTCCTTTTGGTTCTCTTTAGATGCTACATGTTAAGACGTACACGCCACAACAATTCTTTTCGAGATACAACGTGTAGTTTTGGAGATACAAGCTAATTTTGTACTATGCGTTATTTCTTCTCGTAAAGAGTTTCCAATGCGTACGTATATGTCTTTACTCTGCAAAACTGTATTTCCTTATGAAGTGGTATTCTAACATATCCTTTCGAGAGAAAACTGTCCTGTGCCTTCTCTTTTGAGGCTGCACACTTAGACATACACGCAACATGAAAGCTTTTCGACTTACAACGTGTTGTTTAGGAAAAACAAGATAATTTCGCACGATGCTGGATTTCCTTAAACCGTGATTTTCTGAAAAATTTTGACGAAAGAAAATTCTCCTTTTGGTTCTCTTTAGATGCTACATGTTAAGACGTACACGCCACAACAATTCTTTTCGAGATACAACGTGTAGTTTTGGAGATACAAGCTAATTTTGTACGATGCGTTATTTCTTCTCGTAAAGAGTTTCCAATGCGTACGTATATGTCTTTACTCTGCAAAACTGTATTTCCTTATGAAGTCGTATTCTTACATATCCTTTCGAGAGAAAACTGTCCTGTGCCTTCTCTTTTGAGGCTACACACTTAGACATACACGCAACATGAAAGCTTTTCGACTTACAAGGTGTTGTTTAGGAAAAACAAGATAATTTCGCACGATGCGGGATTTCCTTAAAACGTGATTTTCTGAAAAATTTTGACGAAAGAAAATTCTCCTTTTGGTTCTCTTTAGATGCTACATGTTAAGACGTACACGCCACAACAATTCTTTTCGAGATACAACGTGTAGTTTTGGAGATACAAGCTAATTTTGTACTATGCGTTATTTCTTCTCGTATAGAGTTTCCAATGCGTACGTATATGTCTTTACTCTGCAAAACTGTATTTCCTTATGAAGTGGTATTCTTACATATCCTTTCGAGAGAAAACTGTCCTGTGCCTTCTCTTTTGAGGCTGCACACTTAGACATACACGCAACATGAAAGCTTTTCGACTTACAACGTGTTGTTTAGGAAAAACAAGATAATTTCGCACGATGCGGGATTTCCTTAAAACGTGATTTTCTGAAAAATTTTGACGAAAGAAAATTCTCCTTTTGGTTCTCTTTAGATGCTACATGTTAAGACGTACACGCCACAACAATTCTTTTCGAGATACAACGTGTAGTTTTGGAGATACAAGCTAATTTTGTACGATGCGTTATTTCTTCTCATAAAGAGTTTCCAATGCGTACGTATATGTCTTTACTCTGCAAAACTGTATTTCCTTATGAAGTGGTATTCTTACATATCCTTTCGAGAGAAAACTGTCCTGTGCCTTCTCTTTTGAGGCTACACACTTAGACATACACGCAACATGATAGCTTTTCGACTTACAACGTGTTGTTTAGGAAAAACAAGATAATTTCGCACGATGCGGGATTTCCTTAAAACGTGATTTTCTGAAAAATTTTGACGAAAGAAAATTCTCCTTTTGGTTCTCTTTAGATGCTACATGTTAAGACGTACACGCCACAACAATTCTTTTCGAGATACAACGTGTAGTTTTGGAGATACAAGCTAATTTTGTACTATGCGTTATTTCTTCTCGTAAAGAGTTTCCAATGCGTACGTATATGTCTTTACTCTGCAAAACTGTATTTCCTTATGAAGTGGTATTCTTACATATCCTTTCGAGAGAAAACTGTCCTGTGCCTTCTCTTTTGAGGCTACACACTTAGACATACACGCAACATGAAAGCTTTTCGACTTACAACGTGTTGTTTAGGAAAAACAAGATAATTTCGCACGATGCGGGATTTCCTTAAAACGTGATTTTCTGTAAAATTTTGACGAAAGAAAATTCTCCTTTTGGTTCTCTTTAGATGCTACATGTTAAGACGTACACGCCACAACAATTCTTTTCGAGATACAACGTGTAGTTTTGGAGATACAAGCTAATTTTGTACGATGCGTTATTTCTTCTCTTAAGAGTTTCCAATGCGTACGTATATGTCTTTACTCTGCAAAACTGTATTTCCTTATGAAGTGGTATTCTTACATATCCTTTCGAGAGAAAACTGTCCTGTGCCTTCTCTTTTGAGGCTACACACTTAGACATACACGCAACATGAAAGCTTTTCGACTTACAACGTGTTGTTTAGGAAAAACAAGATAATTTCGCACGATGCGGGATTTCCTTAAAACGTGATTTTCTGAAAAATTTTGACGAAAGAAAATTCTCCTTTTGGTTCTCTTTAGATGCTACATGTTAAGACGTACACGCCACAACAATTCTTTTCGAGATACAACGTGTAGTTTTGGAGATACAAGCTAATTTTGTACTATGCGTTATTTCTTCTTGTAAAGAGTTTCCAATGCGTACGTATATGTCTTTACTCTGCAAAACTGTATTTCCTTATGAAGTGGTATTCTTACATATCCTTTCGAGAGAAAACTGTCCTGTGCCTTCTCTTTTGAGGCTACACACTTAGACATACACGCAACATGAAAGCTTTTCGACTTACAACGTGTTGTTTAGGAAAAACAAGATAATTTCGCACGATGCTGGATTTCCTTAAAACGTGATTTTCTGAAAAATTTTGACGAAAGAAAATTCTCCTTTTGGTTCTCTTTAGATGCTACATGTTAAGACGTACACGCCACAACAATTCTTTTCGAGATACAACGTGTAGTTTTGGAGATACAAGCTAATTTTGTACTATGCGTTATTTCTTCTCGTAAAGAGTTTCCAATGCGTACGTATATGTCTTTACTCTGCAAAACTGTATTTCCTTATGAAGTGGTATTCTTACATATCCTTTCGAGAGAAAACTGTCCTGTGCCTTCTCTTTTGAGGCTACACACTTAGACATACACGCAACATGGAAGCTTTTCGACTTACAACGTGTTGTTTAGGAAAAACAAGATAATTTCGCACGATGCGGGATTTCCTTAAAACGTGATTTTCTGAAAAATTTTGACGAAAGAAAATTCTCCTTTTGGTTCTCTTTAGATGCTACATGTTAAGACGTACAAGCCACAACAATTCTTTCCGAGATACAACGTGTAGTTTTGGAGATACAAGCTAATTTTGTACTATGCGTTATTTCTTCTCGTAAAGAGTTGCCAATGCGTACGTATATGTCTTTACTCTTCAAAACTGTATTTCCTTATGAAGTGGTATTCTTACATATCCTTTCGAGAGAAAACTGTCCTGTGCCTTCTCTTTTGAGGCTACACACTTAGACATACACGCAACATGAAAGCTTTTCGACTTACAACGTGTTGTTTAGGAAAAACAAGATATTTTCGCACGATGCGGGATTTCCTTAAAACGTGATTTTCTGAAAAATTTTGACGAAAGAAAATTCTCCTTTTGGTTCTCTTTAGATGCTACATGTTAAGACGTACACGCCACAACAATTCTTTTCGAGATACAACGTGTAGTTTTGGAGATACAAGCTAATTTTGTACTATGCGTTATTTCTTCTCTTAAAGAGTTTCCAATGCGTACGTATATGTCTTTACTCTGCAAAACTGTATTTCCTTATGAAGTGGTATTCTAACATATCCTTTCGAGAGAAAACTGTCCTGTGCCTTCTCTTTTGAGGCTGCACACTTAGACATACACGCAACATGAAAGCTTTTCGACTTACAACGTGTTGTTTAGGAAAAACAAGATAATTTCGCACGATGCTGGATTTCCTTAAACCGTGATTTTCTGAAAAATTTTGACGAAAGAAAATTCTCCTTTTGGTTCTCTTTAGATGCTACATGTTAAGACGTACACGCCACAACAATTCTTTTCGAGATACAACGTGTAGTTTTGGAGATACAAGCTAATTTTGTACGATGCGTTATTTCTTCTCGTAAAGAGTTTCCAATGCGTACGTATATGTCTTTACTCTGCAAAACTGTATTTCCTTATGAAGTCGTATTCTTACATATCCTTTCGAGAGAAAACTGTCCTGTGCCTTCTCTTTTGAGGCTACACACTTAGACATACACGCAACATGAAAGCTTTTCGACTTACAAGGTGTTGTTTAGGAAAAACAAGATAATTTCGCACGATGCGGGATTTCCTTAAAACGTGATTTTCTGAAAAATTTTGACGAAAGAAAATTCTCCTTTTGGTTCTCTTTAGATGCTACATGTTAAGACGTACACGCCACAACAATTCTTTTCGAGATACAACGTGTAGTTTTGGAGATACAAGCTAATTTTGTACTATGCGTTATTTCTTCTCGTATAGAGTTTCCAATGCGTACGTATATGTCTTTACTCTGCAAAACTGTATTTCCTTATGAAGTGGTATTCTTACATATCCTTTCGAGAGAAAACTGTCCTGTGCCTTCTCTTTTGAGGCTGCACACTTAGACATACACGCAACATGAAAGCTTTTCGACTTACAACGTGTTGTTTAGGAAAAACAAGATAATTTCGCACGATGCGGGATTTCCTTAAAACGTGATTTTCTGAAAAATTTTGACGAAAGAAAATTCTCCTTTTGGTTCTCTTTAGATGCTACATGTTAAGACGTACACGCCACAACAATTCTTTTCGAGATACAACGTGTAGTTTTGGAGATACAAGCTAATTTTGTACGATGCGTTATTTCTTCTCGTAAAGAGTTTCCAATGCGTACGTATATGTCTTTACTCTGTAAAACTGTATTTCCTTATGAAGTGGTATTCTTACATATCCTTTCGAGAGAAAACTGTCCTGTGCCTTCTCTTTTGAGGCTACACACTTAGACATACACGCAACATGATAGCTTTTCGACTTACAACGTGTTGTTTAGGAAAAACAAGATAATTTCGCACGATGCGGGATTTCCTTAAAACGTGATTTTCTGAAAAATTTTGACGAAAGAAAATTCTCCTTTTGGTTCTCTTTAGATGCTACATGTTAAGACGTACACGCCACAACAATTCTTTTCGAGATACAACGTGTAGTTTTGGAGATACAAGCTAATTTTGTACTATGCGTTATTTCTTCTCGTAAAGAGTTTCCAATGCGTACGTATATGTCTTTACTCTGCAAAACTGTATTTCCTTATGAAGTGGTATTCTTACATATCCTTTCGAGAGAAAACTGTCCTGTGCCTTCTCTTTTGAGGCTACACACTTAGACATACACGCAACATGAAAGCTTTTCGACTTACAACGTGTTGTTTAGGAAAAACAAGATAATTTCGCACGATGCGGGATTTCCTTAAAACGTGATTTTCTGAAAAATTTTGACGAAAGAAAATTCTCCTTTTGGTTCTCTTTAGATGCTACATGTTAAGACGTACACGCCACAACAATTCTTTTCGAGATACAACGTGTAGTTTTGGAGATACAAGCTAATTTTGTACTATGCGTTATTTCTTCTTGTAAAGAGTTTCCAATGCGTACGTATATGTCTTTACTCTGCAAAACTGTATTTCCTTATGAAGTGGTATTCTTACATATCCTTTCGAGAGAAAACTGTCCTGTGCCTTCTCTTTTGAGGCTACACACTTAGACATACACGCAACATGAAAGCTTTTCGACTTACAACGTGTTGTTTAGGAAAAACAAGATAATTTCGCACGATGCTGGATTTCCTTAAAACGTGATTTTCTGAAAAATTTTGACGAAAGAAAATTCTCCTTTTGGTTCTCTTTAGATGCTACATGTTAAGACGTACACGCCACAACAATTCTTTTCGAGATACAACGTGTAGTTTTGGAGATACAAGCTAATTTTGTACTATGCGTTATTTCTTCTCGTAAAGAGTTTCCAATGCGTACGTATATGTCTTTACTCTGCAAAACTGTATTTCCTTATGAAGTGGTATTCTTACATATCCTTTCGAGAGAAAACTGTCCTGTGCCTTCTCTTTTGAGGCTACACACTTAGACATACACGCAACATGGAAGCTTTTCGACTTACAACGTGTTGTTTAGGAAAAACAAGATAATTTCGCACGATGCGGGATTTCCTTAAAACGTGATTTTCTGAAAAATTTTGACGAAAGAAAATTCTCCTTTTGGTTCTCTTTAGATGCTACATGTTAAGACGTACAAGCCACAACAATTCTTTCCGAGATACAACGTGTAGTTTTGGAGATACAAGCTAATTTTGTACTATGCGTTATTTCTTCTCGTAAAGAGTTGCCAATGCGTACGTATATGTCTTTACTCTTCAAAACTGTATTTCCTTATGAAGTGGTATTCTTACATATCCTTTCGAGAGAAAACTGTCCTGTGCCTTCTCTTTTGAGGCTACACACTTAGACATACACGCAACATGAAAGCTTTTCGACTTACAACGTGTTGTTTAGGAAAAACAAGATATTTTCGCACGATGCGGGATTTCCTTAAAACGTGATTTTCTGAAAGATTTTGACGAAAGAAAATTCTCCTTTTGGTTCTCTTTAGATGCTACATGTTAAGACGTACACGCCACAACAATTCTTTTCGAGATACAACGTGTAGTTTTGGAGATACAAGCTAATTTTGTACTATGCGTTATTTCTTCTCTTAAAGAGTTTCCAATGCGTACGTATATGTCTTTACTCTGCAAAACTGTATTTCCTTATGAAGTGGTATTCTAACATATCCTTTCGATAGAAAACTGTCCTGTGCCTTCACTTTTGAGGCTGCACACTTAGACATACACGCAACATGAAAGCTTTTCGACTTACAACGTGTTGTTTAGGAAAAACAAGATAATTTCGCACGATGCGGGATTTCCTTAAAACGTGATTTTCTTAAAAATTTTGACGAAAGAAAATTCTCCTTTTGGTTCTCTTTAGATGCTACATGTTAAGACGTACACGCCACAAGAATTCTTTTCGAGATACAACGTGTAGTTTTGGAGATACAAGCTAATTTTGTACGATGCGTTATTTCTTCTCGTAAAGAGTTTCCAATGCGTACGTATATGTCTTTACTCTGCAAAACTCTATTTCCTTATGAAGTGGTATTCTTACATATCCTTTCGAGAGAAAACTGTCCTGTGCCTTCTCTTTTGAGGCTACACACTTAGACATACACGCAACATGAAAGCTTTTCGACTTACAACGTGTTGTTTAGGAAAAACAAGATAATTTCGCACGATGCGGGATTTCCTTAAAACGTGATTTTCTGAAAAATTTTGACGAAAGAAAATTCTCCTTTTGGTTCCCTTTAGATGCTACATGTTAAGACGTACACGCCACAACAATTCTTTTCGAGATACAACGTGTAGTTTTGGAGATACAAGCTAATTTTGTACTATGCGTTATTTCTTCTCGTAAAGAGTTTCCAATGCGTACGTATATGTCTTTACTCTGCAAAATTGTATTTCCTTATGAAGTGGTATTCTTACATATCCTTTCGAGAGAAAACTGTCCTGTGTCTTCTCTTTTGAGGCTACACACTTAGACATACACGCAACATGAAAGCTTTTCGACTTACAACGTGTTGTTTAGGAAAAACAAGATATTTTCGCACGATGCGGGATTTCCTTAAAACGTGATTTTCTGAAAAATTTTGACGAAAGAAAATTCTCCTTTTGGTTCTCTTTAGATGCTACATGTTAAGACGTACACGCCACAACAATTCTTTTCGAGATACAACGTGTAGTTTTGGAGATACAAGCTAATTTTTTACTATGCGTTATTTCTTCTCGTAAAGAGTTTCCAATGCGTACGTATATGTCTTTACTCTGCAAAACTGTATTTCCTTATGAAGTGGTATTCTTACATATCCTTTCGAGAGAAAACTGTCCTGTGCCTTCTCTTTTGAGGCTACACACTTAGACATACACGCAACATGGAAGCTTTTCGACTTACAACGTGTTGTTTAGGAAAAACAAGATAATTTCGCACGATGCGGGATTTCCTTAAAACGTGATTTTCTGAAAAATTTTGACGAAAGAAAATTCTCCTTTTGGTTCTCTTTAGATGCTACATGTTAAGACGTACAAGCCACAACAATTCTTTCCGAGATACAACGTGTAGTTTTGGAGATACAAGCTAATTTTGTACTATGCGTTATTTCTTCTCGTAAAGAGTTTCCAATGCGTACGTATATGTCTTTACTCTTCAAAACTGTATTTCCTTATGAAGTGGTATTCTTACATATCCTTTCGAGAGAAAACTGTCCTGTGCCTTCTCTTTTGAGGCTACACACTTAGACATACACGCAACATGAAAGCTTTTCGACTTACAACGTGTTGTTTAGGAAAAACAAGATATTTTCGCACGATGCGGGATTTCCTTAAAACGTGATTTTCTGAAAGATTTTGACGAAAGAAAATTCTCCTTTTGGTTCTCTTTAGATGCTACATGTTAAGACGTACACGCCACAACAATTCTTTTCGAGATACAACGTGTAGTTTTGGAGATACAAGCTAATTTTGTACTATGCGTTATTTCTTCTCTTAAAGAGTTTCCAATGCGTACGTATATGTCTTTACTCTGCAAAACTGTATTTCCTTATGAAGTGGTATTCTAACATATCCTTTCGAGAGAAAACTGTCCTGTGCCTTCTCTTTTGAGGCTGCACACTTAGACATACACGCAACATGAAAGCTTTTCGACTTACAACGTGTTGTTTAGGAAAAACAAGATAATTTCGCACGATGCGGGATTTCCTTAAAACGTGATTTTCTGAAAAATTTTGACGAAAGAAAATTCTCCTTTTGGTTCTCTTTAGATGCTACATGTTAAGACGTACACGCCACAAGAATTCTTTTCGAGATACAACGTGTAGTTTTGGAGATACAAGCTAATTTTGTACGATGCGTTATTTCTTCTCGTAAAGAGTTTCCAATGCGTACGTATATGTCTTTACTCTGCAAAACTGTATTTCCTTATGAAGTGGTATTCTTACATATCCTTTCGAGAGAAAACTGTCCTGTGCCTTCTCTTTTGAGGCTACACACTTAGACATACACGCAACATGAAAGCTTTTCGACTTACAACGTGTTGTTTAGGAAAAACAAGATAATTTCGCACGATGCGGGATTTCCTTAAAACGTGATTTTCTGAAAAATTTTGACGAAAGAAAATTCTCCTTTTGGTTCCCTTTAGATGCTACATGTTAAGACGTACACGCCACAACAATTCTTTTCGAGATACAACGTGTAGTTTTGGAGATACAAGCTAATTTTGTACTATGCGTTATTTCTTCTCGTAAAGAGTTTCCAATGCGTACGTATATGTCTTTACTCTGCAAAACTGTATTTCCTTATGAAGTGGTATTCTTACATATCCTTTCGAGAGAAAACTGTCCTGTGTCTTCTCTTTTGAGGCTACACACTTAGACATACACGCAACATGAAAGCTTTTCGACTTACAACGTGTTGTTTAGGAAAAACAAGATATTTTCGCACGATGCGGGATTTCCTTAAAACGTGATTTTCTGAAAAATTTTGACGAAAGAAAATTCTCCTTTTGGTTCTCTTTAGATGCTACATGTTAAGACGTACACGCCACAACAATTCTTTTCGAGATACAACGTGTAGTTTTGGAGATACAAGCTAATTTTGTACTATGCGTTATTTCTTCTCGTAAAGAGTTTCCAATGCGTACGTATATGTCTTTACTCTGCAAAACTGTATTTCCTTATGAAGTGGTATTCTAACATATCCTTTCGAGAGAAAACTGTCCTGTGCCTTCTCTTTTGAGGCTGCACACTTAGACATACACGCAACATGAAAGCTTTTCGACTTACAACGTGTTGTTTAGGAAAAACAAGATAATTTCGCACGATGCTGGATTTCCTTAAACCGTGATTTTCTGAAAAATTTTGACGAAAGAAAATTCTCCTTTTGGTTCTCTTTAGATGCTACATGTTAAGACGTACACGCCACAACAATTCTTTTCGAGATACAACGTGTAGTTTTGGAGATACAAGCTAATTTTGTACGATGCGTTATTTCTTCTCGTAAAGAGTTTCCAATGCGTACGTATATGTCTTTACTCTGCAAAACTGTATTTCCTTATGAAGTGGTATTCTTACATATCCTTTCGAGAGAAAACTGTCCTGTGCCTTCTCTTTTGAGGCTACACACTTAGACATACACGCAACAAGAAAGCTTTTCGACTTACAAGGTGTTGTTTAGGAAAAACAAGATAATTTCGCACGATGCGGGATTTCCTTAAAACGTGATTTTCTGAAAAATTTTGACGAAAGAAAATTCTCCTTTTGGTTCTCTTTAGATGCTACATGTTAAGACGTACACGCCACAACAATTCTTTTCGAGATACAACGTGTAGTTTTGGAGATACAAGCTAATTTTGTACTATGCGTTATTTCTTCTCGTATAGAGTTTCCAATGCGTACGTATATGTCTTTACTCTGCAAAACTGTATTTCCTTATGAAGTGGTATTCTTACATATCCTTTCGAGAGAAAACTGTCCTGTGCCTTCTCTTTTGAGGCTACACACTTAGACATACACGCAACATGAAAGCTTTTCGACTTACAACGTGTTGTTTAGGAAAAACAAGATATTTTCGCACGATGCGGGATTTCCTTAAAACGTGATTTTCTGAAAAATTTTGACGAAAGAAAATTCTCCTTTTGGTTCTCTTTAGATGCTACATGTTAAGACGTACACGCCACAACAATTCTTTTCGAGATACAACGTGTAGTTTTGGAGATACAAGCTAATTTTGTACTATGCGTTATTTCTTCTTGTAAAGAGTTTCCAATGCGTACGTATATGTCTTTACTCTGCAAAACTGTATTTCCTTATGAAGTGGTATTCTTACATATCCTTTCGAGAGAAAACTGTCCTGTGCCTTCTCTTTTGAGGCTACACACTTAGACATACACGCAACATGAAAGCTTTTCGACTTACAACGTGTTGTTTAGGAAAAACAAGATAATTTCGCACGATGCTGGATTTCCTTAAAACGTGATTTTCTGAAAAATTTTGACGAAAGAAAATTCTCCTTTTGGTTCTCTTTAGATGCTACATGTTAAGACGTACACGCCACAACAATTCTTTTCGAGATACAACGTGTAGTTTTGGAGATACAAGCTAATTTTGTACTATGCGTTATTTCTTCTCGTAAAGAGTTTCCAATGCGTACGTATATGTCTTTACTCTGCAAAACTGTATTTCCTTATGAAGTGGTATTCTTACATATCCTTTCGAGAGAAAACTGTCCTGTGCCTTCTCTTTTGAGGCTACACACTTAGACATACACGCAACATGGAAGCTTTTCGACTTACAACGTGTTGTTTAGGAAAAACAAGATAATTTCGCACGATGCGGGATTTCCTTAAAACGTGATTTTCTGAAAAATTTTGACGAAAGAAAATTCTCCTTTTGGTTCTCTTTAGATGCTACATGTTAAGACGTACAAGCCACAACAATTCTTTCCGAGATACAACGTGTAGTTTTGGAGATACAAGCTAATTTTGTACTATGCGTTATTTCTTCTCGTAAAGAGTTTCCAATGCGTACGTATATGTCTTTACTCTTCAAAACTGTATTTCCTTATGAAGTGGTATTCTTACATATCCTTTCGAGAGAAAACTGTCCTGTGCCTTCTCTTTTGAGGCTACACACTTAGACATACACGCAACATGAAAGCTTTTCGACTTACAACGTGTTCTTTAGGAAAAACAAGATATTTTCGCACGATGCGGGCTTTCCTTAAAACGTGATTTTCTGAAAGATTTTGACGAAAGAAAATTCTCCTTTTGGTTCTATTTAGATGCTACATGTTAAGACGTACACGCCACAACAATTCTTTTCGAGATACAACGTGTAGTTTTGGAGATACAAGCTAATTTTGTACTATGCGTTATTTCTTCTCTTAAAGAGTTTCCAATGCGTACGTATATGTCTTTACTCTGCAAAACTGTATTTCCTTATGAAGTGGTATTCTAACATATCCTTTCGAGAGAAAACTGTCCTGTGCCTTCTCTTTTGAGGCTGCACACTTAGACATACACGCAACATGAAAGCTTTTCGACTTACAACGTGTTGTTTAGGAAAAACAAGATAATTTCGCACGATGCGGGATTTCCTTAAAACGTGATTTTCTGAAAAATTTTGACGAAAGAAAATTCTCCTTTTGGTTCTCTTTAGATGCTACATGTTAAGACGTACACGCCACAAGAATTCTTTTCGAGATACAACGTGTAGTTTTGGAGATACAAGCTAATTTTGTACTATGCGTTATTTCTTCTCGTAAAGAGTTTCCAATGCGTACGTATATGTCTTTACTCTGCAAAACTGTATTTCCTTATGAAGTGGTATTCTTACATATCCTTTCGAGAGAAAACTGTCCTGTGCCTTCTCTTTTGAGGCTACACACTTAGACATACACGCAACATGAAAGCTTTTCGACTTACAACGTGTTGTTTAGGAAAAACAAGATAATTTCGCACGATGCGGGATTTCCTTAAAACGTGATTTTCTGAAAAATTTTGACGAAAGAAAATTCTCCTTTTGGTTCCCTTTAGATGCTACATGTTAAGACGTACACGCCACAACAATTCTTTTCGAGATACAACGTGTAGTTTTGGAGATACAAGCTAATTTTGTACTATGCGTTATTTCTTCTCGTAAAGAGTTTCCAATGCGTACGTATATGTCTTTACTCTGCAAAACTGTATTTCCTTATGAAGTGGTATTCTTACATATCCTTTCGAGAGAAAACTGTCCTGTGTCTTCTCTTTTGAGGCTACACACTTAGACATACACGCAACATGAAAGCTTTTCGACTTACAACGTGTTGTTTAGGAAAAACAAGATATTTTCGCACGATGCGGGATTTCCTTAAAACGTGATTTTCTGAAAAATTTTGACGAAAGAAAATTCTCCTTTTGGTTCTCTTTAGATGCTACATGTTAAGACGTACACGCCACAACAATTCTTTTCGAGATACAACGTGTAGTTTTGGAGATACAAGCTAATTTTGTACTATGCGTTATTTCTTCTCGTAAAGAGTTTCCAATGCGTACGTATATGTCTTTACTCTGCAAAACTGTATTTCCTTATGAAGTGGTATTCTAACATATCCTTTCGAGAGAAAACTGTCCTGTGCCTTCTCTTTTGAGGCTGCACACTTAGACATACACGCAACATGAAAGCTTTTCGACTTACAACGTGTTGTTTAGGAAAAACAAGATAATTTCGCACGATGCTGGATTTCCTTAAACCGTGATTTTCTGAAAAATTTTGACGAAAGAAAATTCTCCTTTTGGTTCTCTTTAGATGCTACATGTTAAGACGTACACGCCACAACAATTCTTTTCGAGATACAACGTGTAGTTTTGGAGATACAAGCTAATTTTGTACGATGCGTTATTTCTTCTCGTAAAGAGTTTCCAATGCGTACGTATATGTCTTTACTCTGCAAAACTGTATTTCCTTATGAAGTGGTATTCTTACATATCCTTTCGAGAGAAAACTGTCCTGTGCCTTCTCTTTTGAGGCTACACACTTAGACATACACGCAACATGAAAGCTTTTCGACTTACAAGGTGTTGTTTAGGAAAAACAAGATAATTTCGCACGATGCGGGATTTCCTTAAAACGTGATTTTCTGAAAAATTTTGACGAAAGAAAATTCTCCTTTTGGTTCTCTTTAGATGCTACATGTTAAGACGTACACGCCACAACAATTCTTTTCGAGATACAACGTGTAGTTTTGGAGATACAAGCTAATTTTGTACTATGCGTTATTTCTTCTCGTATAGAGTTTCCAATGCGTACGTATATGTCTTTACTCTGCAAAACTGTATTTCCTTATGAAGTGGTATTCTTACATATCCTTTCGAGAGAAAACTGTCCTGTGCCTTCTCTTTTGAGGCTACACACTTAGACATACACGCAACATGAAAGCTTTTCGACTTACAACGTGTTGTTTAGGAAAAACAAGATATTTTCGCACGATGCGGGATTTCCTTAAAACGTGATTTTCTGAAAAATTTTGACGAAAGAAAATTCTCCTTTTGGTTCTCTTTAGATGCTACATGTTAAGACGTACACGCCACAACAATTCTTTTCGAGATACAACGTGTAGTTTTGGAGATACAAGCTAATTTTGTACTATGCGTTATTTCTTCTTGTAAAGAGTTTCCAATGCGTACGTATATGTCTTTACTCTGCAAAACTGTATTTCCTTATGAAGTGGTATTCTTACATATCCTTTCGAGAGAAAACTGTCCTGTGCCTTCTCTTTTGAGGCTACACACTTAGACATACACGCAACATGAAAGCTTTTCGACTTACAACGTGTTGTTTAGGAAAAACAAGATAATTTCGCACGATGCTGGATTTCCTTAAAACGTGATTTTCTGAAAAATTTTGACGAAAGAAAATTCTCCTTTTGGTTCTCTTTAGATGCTACATGTTAAGACGTACACGCCACAACAATTCTTTTCGAGATACAACGTGTAGTTTTGGAGATACAAGCTAATTTTGTACTATGCGTTATTTCTTCTCGTAAAGAGTTTCCAATGCTTACGTATATGTCTTTACTCTGCAAAACTGTATTTCCTTATGAAGTGGTATTCTTACATATCCTTTCGAGAGAAAACTGTCCTGTGCCTTCTCTTTTGAGGCTACACACTTAGACATACACGCAACATGGAAGCTTTTCGACTTACAACGTGTTGTTTAGGAAAAACAAGATAATTTCGCACGATGCGGGATTTCCTTAAAACGTGATTTTCTGAAAAATTTTGACGAAAGAAAATTCTCCTTTTGGTTCTCTTTAGATGCTACATGTTAAGACGTACAAGCCACAACAATTCTTTCCGAGATACAACGTGTAGTTTTGGAGATACAAGCTAATTTTGTACTATGCGTTATTTCTTCTCGTAAAGAGTTTCCAATGCGTACGTATATGTCTTTACTCTTCAAAACTGTATTTCCTTATGAAGTGGTATTCTTACATATCCTTTCGAGAGAAAACTGTCCTGTGCCTTCTCTTTTGAGGCTACACACTTAGACATACACGCAACATGAAAGCTTTTCGACTTACAACGTGTTGTTTAGGAAAAACAAGATAATTTCGCACGATGCGGGATTTCCTTAAAACATGATTTTCTGAAAAATTTTGACGAAAGAAAATTCTCCTTTTGGTTCTCTTTAGATGCTACATGTTAAGACGTACACGCCACAACAATTCTTTTCGAGATACAACGTGTAGTTTTGGAGATACAAGCTAATTTTGTACTATGCGTTATTTCTTCTCTTAAAGAGTTTCCAATGCGTACGTATATGTCTTTACTCTGCAAAACTGTATTTCCTTATGAAGTGGTATTCTAACATATCCTTTCGAGAGAAAACTGTCCTGTGCCTTCTCTTTTGAGGCTACACACTTAGACATACACGCAACATGAAAGCTTTTCGACTTACAACGTGTTGTTTAGGAAAAACAAGATAATTTCGCACGATGCGGGATTTCCTTAAAACGTGATTTTCTGAAAAATTTTGACGAAAGAAAATTCTCCTTTTGGTTCTCTTTAGATGCTACATGTTAAGACGTACACGCCACAACAATTCTTTTCGAGATACAACGTGTAGTTTTGGAGATACAAGCTAATTTTGTACGATGCGTTATTTCTTCTCGAAAAGAGTTTCCAATGCGTACGTATATGTCTTTACTCTGCAAAACTGTATTTCCTTATGAAGTGGTATTCTTACATATCCTTTCGAGAGAAAACTGTCCTGTGCCTTCTCTTTTGAGGCTACACACTTAGACATACACGCAACATGAAAGCTTTTCGACTTACAACGTGTTGTTTAGGAAAAACAAGATAATTTCGCACGATGCGGGATTTCCTTAAAACGTGATTTTCTGAAAAATTTTGACGAAAGAAAATTCTCCTTTTGGTTCTCTTTAGATGCTACATGTTAAGACGTACACGCCACAACAATTCTTTTCGAGATACAACGTGTAGTTTTGGAGATACAAGCTAATTTTGTACGATGCGTTATTTCTTCTCGTAAAGTTTCCAATGCGTACGTATATGTCTTTACTCTGCAAAACTGTATTTCCTTATGAAGTGGTATTCTTACATATCCTTTCGAGAGAAAACTGTCCTGTGCCTTCTCTTTTGAGGCTGCACACTTAGACATACACGCAACATGAAAGCTTTTCGACTTACAACGTGTTGTTTAGGAAAAACAAGATAATTTCGCACGATGCGGGATTTCCTTAAAACGTGATTTTCTGAAAAATTTTGACGAAAGAAAATTCTCCTTTTGGTTCTCTTTAGATGCTACATGTTAAGACGTACACGCCACAAGAATTCTTTTCGAGATACAACGTGTAGTTTTGGAGATACAAGCTAATTTTGTACGATGCGTTATTTCTTCTCGTAAAGAGTTTCCAATGCGTACGTATATGTCTTTACTCTGCAAAACTGTATTTCCTTATGAAGTGGTATTCTTACATATCCTTTCGAGAGAAAACTGTCCTGTGCCTTCTCTTTTGAGGCTACACACTTAGACATACACGCAACATGAAAGCTTTTCGACTTACAACGTGTTGTTTAGGAAAAACAAGATAATTTCGCACGATGCGGGATTTCCTTAAAACGTGATTTTCTGAAAAATTTTGACGAAAGAAAATTCTCCTTTTGGTTCCCTTTAGATGGTACATGTTAAGACGTACACGCCACAACAATTCTTTTCGAGATACAACGTGTAGTTTTGGAGATACAAGCTAATTTTGTACTATGCGTTATTTCTTCTCGTAAAGAGTTTCCAATGCGTACGTATATGTCTTTACTCTGCAAAACTGTATTTCCTTATGAAGTGGTATTCTTACATATCCTTTCGAGAGAAAACTGTCCTGTGTCTTCTCTTTTGAGGCTACACACTTAGACATACACGCAACATGAAAGCTTTTCGACTTACAACGTGTTGTTTAGGAAAAACAAGATATTTTCGCACGATGCGGGATTTCCTTAAAACGTGATTTTCTGAAAAATTTTGACGAAAGAAAATTCTCCTTTTGGTTCTCTTTAGATGCTACATGTTAAGACGTACACGCCACAACAATTCTTTTCGAGATACAACGTGTAGTTTTGGAGATACAAGCTAATTTTGTACTATGCGTTATTTCTTCTCGTAAAGAGTTTCCAATGCGTACGTATATGTCTTTACTCTGCAAAACTGTATTTCCTTATGAAGTGGTATTCTAACATATCCTTTCGAGAGAAAACTGTCCTGTGCCTTCTCTTTTGAGGCTGCACACTTAGACATACACGCAACATGAAAGCTTTTCGACTTACAACGTGTTGTTTAGGAAAAACAAGATAATTTCGCACGATGCTGGATTTCCTTAAACCGTGATTTTCTGAAAAATTTTGACGAAAGAAAATTCTCCTTTTGGTTCTCTTTAGATGCTACATGTTAAGACGTACACGCCACAACAATTCTTTTCGAGATACAACGTGTAGTTTTGGAGATACAAGCTAATTTTGTACGATGCGTTATTTCTTCTCGTAAAGAGTTTCCAATGCGTACGTATATGTCTTTACTCTGCAAAACTGTATTTCCTTATGAAGTGGTATTCTTACATATCCTTTCGAGAGAAAACTGTCCTGTGCCTTCTCTTTTGAGGCTACACACTTAGACATACACGCAACATGAAAGCTTTTCGACTTACAAGGTGTTGTTTAGGAAAAACAAGATAATTTCGCACGATGCGGGATTTCCTTAAAACGTGATTTTCTGAAAAATTTTGACGAAAGAAAATTCTCCTTTTGGTTCTCTTTAGATGCTACATGTTAAGACGTACACGCCACAACAATTCTTTTCGAGATACAACGTGTAGTTTTGGAGATACAAGCTAATTTTGTACTATGCGTTATTTCTTCTCGTATAGAGTTTCCAATGCGTACGTATATGTCTTTACTCTGCAAAACTGTATTTCCTTATGAAGTGGTATTCTTACATATCCTTTCGAGAGAAAACTGTCCTGTGCCTTCTCTTTTGAGGCTACACACTTAGACATACACGCAACATGAAAGCTTTTCGACTTACAACGTGTTGTTTAGGAAAAACAAGATATTTTCGCACGATGCGGGATTTCCTTAAAACGTGATTTTCTGAAAAATTTTGACGAAAGAAAATTCTCCTTTTGGTTCTCTTTAGATGCTACATGTTAAGACGTACACGCCACAACAATTCTTTTCGAGATACAACGTGTAGTTTTGGAGATACAAGCTAATTTTGTACTATGCGTTATTTCTTCTTGTAAAGAGTTTCCAATGCGTACGTATATGTCTTTACTCTGCAAAACTGTATTTCCTTATGAAGTGGTATTCTTACATATCCTTTCGAGAGAAAACTGTCCTGTGCCTTCTCTTTTGAGGCTACACACTTAGACATACACGCAACATGAAAGCTTTTCGACTTACAACGTGTTGTTTAGGAAAAACAAGATAATTTCGCACGATGCTGGATTTCCTTAAAACGTGATTTTCTGAAAAATTTTGACGAAAGAAAATTCTCCTTTTGGTTCTCTTTAGATGCTACATGTTAAGACGTACACGCCACAACAATTCTTTTCGAGATACAACGTGTAGTTTTGGAGATACAAGCTAATTTTGTACTATGCGTTATTTCTTCTCGTAAAGAGTTTCCAATGCGTACGTATATGTCTTTACTCTGCAAAACTGTATTTCCTTATGAAGTGGTATTCTTACATATCCTTTCGAGAGAAAACTGTCCTGTGCCTTCTCTTTTGAGGCTACACACTTAGACATACACGCAACATGGAAGCTTTTCGACTTACAACGTGTTGTTTAGGAAAAACAAGATAATTTCGCACGATGCGGGATTTCCTTAAAACGTGATTTTCTGAAAAATTTTGACGAAAGAAAATTCTCCTTTTGGTTCTCTTTAGATGCTACATGTTAAGACGTACAAGCCACAACAATTCTTTCCGAGATACAACGTGTAGTTTTGGAGATACAAGCTAATTTTGTACTATGCGTTATTTCTTCTCGTAAAGAGTTTCCAATGCGTACGTATATGTCTTTACTCTTCAAAACTGTATTTCCTTATGAAGTGGTATTCTTACATATCCTTTCGAGAGAAAACTGTCCTGTGCCTTCTCTTTTGAGGCTACACACTTAGACATACACGCAACATGAAAGCTTTTCGACTTACAACGTGTTGTTTAGGAAAAACAAGATAATTTCGCACGATGCGGGATTTCCTTAAAACATGATTTTCTGAAAAATTTTGACGGAAGAAAATTCTCCTTTTGGTTCTCTTTAGATGCTACATGTTAAGACGTACACGCCACAACAATTCTTTTCGAGATACAACGTGTAGTTTTGGAGATACAAGCTAATTTTGTACTATGCGTTATTTCTTCTCTTAAAGAGTTTCCAATGCGTACGTATATGTCTTTACTCTGCAAAACTGTATTTCCTTATGAAGTGGTATTCTAACATATCCTTTCGAGAGAAAACTGTCCTGTGCCTTCTCTTTTGAGGCTGCACACTTAGACATACACGCAACATGAAAGCTTTTCGACTTACAACGTGTTGTTTAGGAAAAACAAGATAATTTCGCATGATGCGGGATTTCCTTAAAACGTGATTTTCTGAAAAATTTTGACGAAAGAAAATTCTCCTTTGGTTCTCTTTAGATGCTACATGTTAAGACGTACACGCCACAACAATTCTTTTCGAGATACAACGTGTAGTTTTGGAGATACAAGCTAATTTTGTACGATGCGTTATTTCTTCTCGTAAAGAGTTTCCAATGCGTACGTATATGTCTTTACTCTGCAAAACTGTATTTCCTTATGAAGTGGTATTCTTACATATCCTTTCGAGAGAAAACTGTCCTGTGCCTTCTCTTTTGAGGCTACACACTTAGACATACACGCAACATGAAAGCTTTTCGACTTACAACGTGTTGTTTAGGAAAAACAAGATAATTTCGCACGATGCGGGATTTCCTTAAAACGTGATTTTCTGAAAAATTTTGACGAAAGAAAATTCTCCTTTTGGTTCTCTTTAGATGCTACATGTTAAGACGTACACGCCACAACAATTCTTTTCGAGATACAACGTGTAGTTTTGGAGATACAAGCTAATTTTGTACTATGCGTTATTTCTTCTCGTAAAGAGTTTCCAATGCGTACGTATATGTCTTTACTCTGCAAAACTGTATTTCCTTATGAAGTGGTATTCTTACATATCCTTTCGAGAGAAAACTGTCCTGTGCCTTCTCTTTTGAGGCTACACACTTAGACATACACGCAACATGAAAGCTTTTCGACTTACAACGTGTTGTTTAGGAAAAACAAGATAATTTCGCACGATGCGGGATTTCCTTAAAACGTGATTTTCTGAAAAATTTTGACGAAAGAAAATTCTCCTTTTGGTTCTCTTTAGATGCTACATGTTAAGACGTACACGCCACAACAATTCTTTTCGAGATACAACGTGTAGTTTTGGAGATACAAGCTAATTTTGTACGATGCGTTATTTCTTCTCGTAAAGAGTTTCCAATGCGTACGTATATGTCTTTACTCTGCAAAACTGTATTTCCTTATGAAGTGGTATTCTTACATATCCTTTCGAGAGAAAACTGTCCTGTGCCTTCTCTTTTGAGGCTACACACTTAGACATACACGCAACATGAAAGCTTTTCGACTTACAACGTGTTGTTTAGGAAAAACAAGATAATTTCGCACAATGCGGGATTTCCTTAAAACGTGATTTTCTGAAAAATTTTGACGAAAGAAAATTCTCCTTTTGGTTCTCTTTAGATGCTACATGTTAAGACGTACACGCCACAACAATTCTTTTCGAGATACAACGTGTAGTTTTGGAGATACAAGCTAATTTTGTACTATGCGTTATTTCTTCTTGTAAAGAGTTTCCAATGCGTACGTATATGTCTTTACTCTGCAAAACTGTATTTCCTTATGAAGTGGTATTCTTACATATCCTTTCGAGAGAAAACTGTCCTGTGCCTTCTCTTTTGAGGCTACACACTTAGACATACACGCAACATGAAAGCTTTTCGACTTACAACGTGTTGTTTAGGAAAAACAAGATAATTTCGCACGATGCTGGATTTCCTTAAAACGTGATTTTCTGAAAAATTTTGACGAAAGAAAATTCTCCTTTTGGTTCTCTTTAGATGCTACATGTTAAGACGTACACGCCACAACAATTCTTTTCGAGATACAACGTGTAGTTTTGGAGATACAAGCTAATTTTGTACTATGCGTTATTTCTTCTCGTAAAGAGTTTCCAATGCGTACATATATGTCTTTACTCTGCAAAACTGTATTTCCTTATGAAGTGGTATTCTTACATATCCTTTCGAGAGAAAACTGTCCTGTGCCTTCTCTTTTGAGGCTACACACTTAGACATACACGCAACATGGAAGCTTTTCGACTTACAACGTGTTGTTTAGGAAAAACAAGATAATTTCGCACGATGCGGGATTTCCTTAAAACGTGATATTCTGAAAAATTTTGACGAAAGAAAATTCTCCTTTTGGTTCTCTTTAGATGCTACATGTTAAGACGTACAAGCCACAACAATTCTTTCCGAGATACAACGTGTAGTTTTGGAGATACAAGCTAATTTTGTACTATGCGTTATTTCTTCTCGTAAAGAGTTTCCAATGCGTACGTATATGTCTTTACTCTTCAAAACTGTATTTCCTTATGAAGTGGTATTCTTACATATCCTTTCGAGAGAAAACTGTCCTGTGCCTTCTCTTTTGAGGCTACACACTTAGACATACACGCAACATGAAAGCTTTTCGACTTACAACGTGTTGTTTAGGAAAAACAAGATAATTTCGCACGATGCGGGATTTCCTTAAAACATGATTTTCTGAAAAATTTTGACGAAAGAAAATTCTCCTTTTGGTTCTCTTTAGATGCTACATGTTAAGACGTACACGCCACAACAATTCTTTTCGAGATACAACGTGTAGTTTTGGAGATACAAGCTAATTTTGTACTATGCGTTATTTCTTCTCTTAAAGAGTTTCCAATGCGTACGTATATGTCTTTACTCTGCAAAACTGTATTTCCTTATGAAGTGGTATTCTAACATATCCTTTCGAGAGAAAACTGTCCTGTGCCTTCTCTTTTGAGGCTGCACACTTAGACATACACGCAACATGAAAGCTTTTCGACTTACAACGTGTTGTTTAGGAAAAACAAGATAATTTCGCATGATGCGGGATTTCCTTAAAACGTGATTTTCTGAAAAATTTTGACGAAAGAAAATTCTCCTTTGGTTCTCTTTAGATGCTACATGTTAAGACGTACACGCCACAACAATTCTTTTCGAGATACAACGTGTAGTTTTGGAGATACAAGCTAATTTTGTACGATGCGTTATTTCTTCTCGTAAAGAGTTTCCAATGCGTACGTATATGTCTTTACTCTGCAAAACTGTATTTCCTTATGAAGTGGTATTCTTACATATCCTTTCGAGAGAAAACTGTCCTGTGCCTTCTCTTTTGAGGCTACACACTTAGACATACACGCAACATGAAAGCTTTTCGACTTACAACGTGTTGTTTAGGAAAAACAAGATAATTTCGCACGATGCGGGATTTCCTTAAAACGTGATTTTCTGAAAAATTTTGACGAAAGAAAATTCTCCTTTTGGTTCTCTTTAGATGCTACATGTTAAGACGTACACGCCACAACAATTCTTTTCGAGATACAACGTGTAGTTTTGGAGATACAAGCTAATTTTGTACTATGCGTTATTTCTTCTCGTAAAGAGTTTCCAATGCGTACGTATATGTCTTTACTCTGCAAAACTGTATTTCCTTATGAAGTGGTATTCTTACATATCCTTTCGAGAGAAAACTGTCCTGTGCCTTCTCTTTTGAGGCTACACACTTAGACATACACGCAACATGAAAGCTTTTCGACTTACAACGTGTTGTTTAGGAAAAACAAGATAATTTCGCACGATGCGGGATTTCCTTAAAACGTGATTTTCTGAAAAATTTTGACGAAAGAAAATTCTCCTTTTGGTTCTCTTTAGATGCTACATGTTAAGACGTACACGCCACAACAATTCTTTTCGAGATACAACGTGTAGTTTTGGAGATACAAGCTAATTTTGTACGATGCGTTATTTCTTCTCGTAAAGAGTTTCCAATGCGTACGTATATGTCTTTACTCTGCAAAACTGTATTTCCTTATGAAGTGGTATTCTTACATATCCTTTCGAGAGAAAACTGTCCTGTGTCTTCTCTTTTGAGGCTACACACTTAGACATACACGCAACATGAAAGCTTTTCGACTTACAACGTGTTGTTTAGGAAAAACAAGATATTTTCGCACGATGCGGGATTTCCTTAAAACGTGATTTTCTGAAAAATTTTGACGAAAGAAAATTCTCCTTTTGGTTCTCTTTAGATGCTACATGTTAAGACGTACACGCCACAACAATTCTTTTCGAGATACAACGTGTAGTTTTGGAGATACAAGCTAATTTTGTACTATGCGTTATTTCTTCTCGTAAAGAGTTTCCAATGCGTACGTATATGTCTTTACTCTGCAAAGCTGTATTTCCTTATTAAGTGGTATTCTAACATATCCTTTCGAGAGAAAACTGTCCTGTGCCTTCTCTTTTGAGGCTGCACACTTAGACATACACGCAACATGAAAGCTTTTCGACTTACAACGTGTTGTTTAGGAAAAACAAGATAATTTCGCACGATGCTGGATTTCCTTAAACCGTGATTTTCTGAAAAATTTTGACGAAAGAAAATTCTCCTTTTGGTTCTCTTTAGATGCTACATGTTAAGACGTACACGCCACAACAATTCTTTTCGAGATACAACGTGTAGTTTTGGAGATACAAGCTAATTTTGTACGATGCGTTATTTCTTCTCGTAAAGAGTTTCCAATGCGTACGTATATGTCTTTACTCTGCAAAACTGTATTTCCTTATGAAGTGGTATTCTTACATATCCTTTCGAGAGAAAACTGTCCTGTGCCTTCTCTTTTGAGGCTACACACTTAGACATACACGCAACAAGAAAGCTTTTCGACTTACAAGGTGTTGTTTAGGAAAAACAAGATAATTTCGCACGATGCGGGATTTCCTTAAAACGTGATTTTCTGAAAAATTTTGACGAAAGAAAATTCTCCTTTTGGTTCTCTTTAGATGCTACATGTTAAGACGTACACGCCACAACAATTCTTTTCGAGATACAACGTGTAGTTTTGGAGATACAAGCTAATTTTGTACTATGCGTTATTTCTTCTCGTATAGAGTTTCCAATGCGTACGTATATGTCTTTACTCTGCAAAACTGTATTTCCTTATGAAGTGGTATTCTTACATATCCTTTCGAGAGAAAACTGTCCTGTGCCTTCTCTTTTGAGGCTACACACTTAGACATACACGCAACATGAAAGCTTTTCGACTTACAACGTGTTGTTTAGGAAAAACAAGATATTTTCGCACGATGCGGGATTTCCTTAAAACGTGATTTTCTGAAAAATTTTGACGAAAGAAAATTCTCCTTTTGGTTCTCTTTAGATGCTACATGTTAAGACGTACACGCCACAACAATTCTTTTCGAGATACAACGTGTAGTTTTGGAGATACAAGCTAATTTTGTACTATGCGTTATTTCTTCTTGTAAAGAGTTTCCAATGCGTACGTATATGTCTTTACTCTGCAAAACTGTATTTCCTTATGAAGTGGTATTCTTACATATCCTTTCGAGAGAAAACTGTCCTGTGCCTTCTCTTTTGAGGCTACACACTTAGACATACACGCAACATGAAAGCTTTTCGACTTACAACGTGTTGTTTAGGAAAAACAAGATAATTTCGCACGATGCTGGATTTCCTTAAAACGTGATTTTCTGAAAAATTTTGACGAAAGAAAATTCTCCTTTTGGTTCTCTTTAGATGCTACATGTTAAGACGTACACGCCACAACAATTCTTTTCGAGATACAACGTGTAGTTTTGGAGATACAAGCTAATTTTGTACTATGCGTTATTTCTTCTCGTAAAGAGTTTCCAATGCGTACGTATATGTCTTTACTCTGCAAAACTGTATTTCCTTATGAAGTGGTATTCTTACATATCCTTTCGAGAGAAAACTGTCCTGTGCCTTCTCTTTTGAGGCTACACACTTAGACATACACGCAACATGGAAGCTTTTCGACTTACAACGTGTTGTTTAGGAAAAACAAGATAATTTCGCACGATGCGGGATTTCCTTAAAACGTGATTTTCTGAAAAATTTTGACGAAAGAAAATTCTCCTTTTGGTTCTCTTTAGATGCTACATGTTAAGACGTACAAGCCACAACAATTCTTTCCGAGATACAACGTGTAGTTTTGGAGATACAAGCTAATTTTGTACTATGCGTTATTTCTTCTCGTAAAGAGTTTCCAATGCGTACGTATATGTCTTTACTCTGCAAAACTGTATTTCCTTATGAAGTGGTATTCTTACATATCCTTTCGAGAGAAAACTGTCCTGTGCCTTCTCTTTTGAGGCTACACACTTAGACATACACGCAACATGGAAGCTTTTCGACTTACAACGTGTTGTTTAGGAAAAACAAGATAATTTCGCACGATGCGGGATTTCCTTAAAACGTGATTTTCTGAAAAATTTTGACGAAAGAAAATTCTCCTTTTGGTTCTCTTTAGATGCTACATGTTAAGACGTACAAGCCACAACAATTCTTTCCGAGATACAACGTGTAGTTTTGGAGATACAAGCTAATTTTGTACTATGCGTTATTTCTTCTCGTAAAGAGTTTCCAATGCGTACGTATATGTCTTTACTCTTCAAAACTGTATTTCCTTATGAAGTGGTATTCTTACATATCCTTTCGAGAGAAAACTGTCCTGTGCCTTCTCTTTTGAGGCTACACACTTAGACATACACGCAACATGAAAGCTTTTCGACTTACAACGTGTTGTTTAGGAAAAACAAGATATTTTCGCACGATGCGGGATTTCCTTAAAACGTGATTTTCTGAAAGATTTTGACGAAAGAAAATTCTCCTTTTGGTTCTCTTTAGATGCTACATGTTAAGACGTACACGCCACAACAATTCTTTTCGAGATACAACGTGTAGTTTTGGAGATACAAGCTAATTTTGTACTATGCGTTATTTCTTCTCTTAAAGAGTTTCCAATGCGTACGTATATGTCTTTACTCTGCAAAACTGTATTTCCTTATGAAGTGGTATTCTAACATATCCTTTCGAGAGAAAACTGTCCTGTGCCTTCTCTTTTGAGGCTGCACACTTAGACATACACGCAACATGAAAGCTTTTCGACTTACAACGTGTTGTTTAGGAAAAACAAGATAATTTCGCACGATGCGGGATTTCCTTAAAACGTGATTTTCTGAAAAATTTTGACGAAAGAAAATTCTCCTTTTGGTTCTCTTTAGATGCTACATGTTAAGACGTACACGCCACAACAATTCTTTTCGAGATACAACGTGTAGTTTTGGAGATACAAGCTAATTTTGTACGATGCGTTATTTCTTCTCGTAAAGAGTTTCCAATGCGTACGTATATGTCTTTACTCTGCAAAACTGTATTTCCTTATGAAGTGGTATTCTTACATATCCTTTCGAGAGAAAACTGTCCTGTGCCTTCTCTTTTGAGGCTACACACTTAGACATACACGCAACATGAAAGCTTTTCGACTTACAACGTGTTGTTTAGGAAAAACAAGATAATTTCGCACGATGCGGGATTTCCTTAAAACGTGATTTTCTGAAAAATTTTGACGAAAGAAAATTCTCCTTTTGGTTCCCTTTAGATGGTACATGTTAAGACGTACACGCCACAACAATTCTTTTCGAGATACAACGTGTAGTTTTGGAGATACAAGCTAATTTTGTACTATGCGTTATTTCTTCTCGTAAAGAGTTTCCAATGCGTACGTATATGTCTTTACTCTGCAAAACTGTATTTCCTTATGAAGTGGTATTCTTACATATCCTTTCGAGAGAAAACTGTCCTGTGCCTTCTCTTTTGAGGCTACACACTTAGACATACACGCAACATGGAAGCTTTTCGACTTACAACGTGTTGTTTAGGAAAAACAAGATAATTTCGCACGATGCGGGATTTCCTTAAAACATGATTTTCTGAAAAATTTTGACGAAAGAAAATTCTCCTTTTGGTTCTCTTTAGATGCTACATGTTAAGACGTACACGCCACAACAATTCTTTTCGAGATACAACGTGTAGTTTTGGAGATACAAGCTAATTTTGTACTATGCGTTATTTCTTCTCTTAAAGAGTTTCCAATGCGTACGTATATGTCTTTACTCTGCAAAACTGTATTTCCTTATGAAGTGGTATTCTAACATATCCTTTCGAGAGAAAACTGTCCTGTGCCTTCTCTTTTGAGGCTGCACACTTAGACATACACGCAACATGAAAGCTTTTCGACTTACAACGTGTTGTTTAGGAAAAACAAGATAATTTCGCATGATGCGGGATTTCCTTAAAACGTGATTTTCTGAAAAATTTTGACGAAAGAAAATTCTCCTTTTGGTTCTCTTTAGATGCTACATGTTAAGACGTACACGCCACAACAATTCTTTTCGAGATACAACGTGTAGTTTTGGAGATACAAGCTAATTTTGTACGATGCGTTATTTCTTCTCGTAAAGAGTTTCCAATGCGTACGTATATGTCTTTACTCTGCAAAACTGTATTTCCTTATGAAGTGGTATTCTTACATATCCTTTCGAGAGAAAACTGTCCTGTGCCTTCTCTTTTGAGGCTACACACTTAGACATACACGCAACATGAAAGCTTTTCGACTTACAACGTGTTGTTTAGGAAAAACAAGATAATTTCGCACGATGCGGGATTTCCTTAAAACGTGATTTTCTGAAAAATTTTGACGAAAGAAAATTCTCCTTTTGGTTCTCTTTAGATGCTACATGTTAAGACGTACACGCCACAACAATTCTTTTCGAGATACAACGTGTAGTTTTGGAGATACAAGCTAATTTTGTACTATGCGTTATTTCTTCTCGTAAAGAGTTTCCAATGCGTACGTATATGTCTTTACTCTGCAAAACTGTATTTCCTTATGAAGTGGTATTCTTACATATCCTTTCGAGAGAAAACTGTCCTGTGCCTTCTCTTTTGAGGCTACACACTTAGACATACACGCAACATGAAAGCTTTTCGACTTACAACGTGTTGTTTAGGAAAAACAAGATAATTTCGCACGATGCGGGATTTCCTTAAAACGTGATTTTCTGAAAAATTTTGACGAAAGAAAATTCTCCTTTTGGTTCTCTTTAGATGCTACATGTTAAGACGTACACGCCACAACAATTCTTTTCGAGATACAACGTGTAGTTTTGGAGATACAAGCTAATTTTGTACGATGCGTTATTTCTTCTCGTAAAGAGTTTCCAATGCGTACGTATATGTCTTTACTCTGCAAAACTGTATTTCCTTATGAAGTGGTATTCTTACATATCCTTTCGAGAGAAAACTGTCCTGTGCCTTCTCTTTTGAGGCTACACACTTAGACATACACGCAACATGAAAGCTTTTCGACTTACAAGGTGTTGTTTAGGAAAAACAAGATAATTTCGCACGATGCGGGATTTCCTTAAAACGTGATTTTCTGAAAAATTTTGACGAAAGAAAATTCTCCTTTTGGTTCTCTTTAGATGCTACATGTTAAGACGTACACGCCACAACAATTCTTTTCGAGATACAACGTGTAGTTTTGGAGATACAAGCTAATTTTGTACGATGCGTTATTTCTTCTCGTAAAGTTTCCAATGCGTACGTATATGTCTTTACTCTGCAAAACTGTATTTCCTTATGAAGTGGTATTCTTACATATCCTTTCGAGAGAAAACTGTCCTGTGCCTTCTCTTTTGAGGCTGCACACTTAGACATACACGCAACATGAAAGCTTTTCGACTTACAACGTGTTGTTTAGGAAAAACAAGATAATTTCGCACGATGCGGGATTTCCTTAAAACGTGATTTTCTGAAAAATTTTGACGAAAGAAAATTCTCCTTTTGGTTCTCTTTAGATGCTACATGTTAAGACGTACACGCCACAAGAATTCTTTTCGAGATACAACGTGTAGTTTTGGAGATACAAGCTAATTTTGTACGATGCGTTATTTCTTCTCGTAAAGAGTTTCCAATGCGTACGTATATGTCTTTACTCTGCAAAACTGTATTTCCTTATGAAGTGGTATTCTTACATATCCTTTCGAGAGAAAACTGTCCTGTGCCTTCTCTTTTGAGGCTACACACTTAGACATACACGCAACATGAAAGCTTTTCGACTTACAACGTGTTGTTTAGGAAAAACAAGATAATTTCGCACGATGCGGGATTTCCTTAAAACGTGATTTTCTGAAAAATTTTGACGAAAGAAAATTCTCCTTTTGGTTCCCTTTAGATGGTACATGTTAAGACGTACACGCCACAACAATTCTTTTCGAGATACAACGTGTAGTTTTGGAGATACAAGCTAATTTTGTACTATGCGTTATTTCTTCTCGTAAAGAGTTTCCAATGCGTACGTATATGTCTTTACTCTGCAAAACTGTATTTCCTTATGAAGTGGTATTCTTACATATCCTTTCGAGAGAAAACTGTCCTGTGTCTTCTCTTTTGAGGCTACACACTTAGACATACACGCAACATGAAAGCTTTTCGACTTACAACGTGTTGTTTAGGAAAAACAAGATATTTTCGCACGATGCGGGATTTCCTTAAAACGTGATTTTCTGAAAAATTTTGACGAAAGAAAATTCTCCTTTTGGTTCTCTTTAGATGCTACATGTTAAGACGTACACGCCACAACAATTCTTTTCGAGATACAACGTGTAGTTTTGGAGATACAAGCTAATTTTGTACTATGCGTTATTTCTTCTCGTAAAGAGTTTCCAATGCGTACGTATATGTCTTTACTCTGCAAAACTGTATTTCCTTATGAAGTGGTATTCTAACATATCCTTTCGAGAGAAAACTGTCCTGTGCCTTCTCTTTTGAGGCTGCACACTTAGACATACACGCAACATGAAAGCTTTTCGACTTACAACGTGTTGTTTAGGAAAAACAAGATAATTTCGCACGATGCTGGATTTCCTTAAACCGTGATTTTCTGAAAAATTTTGACGAAAGAAAATTCTCCTTTTGGTTCTCTTTAGATGCTACATGTTAAGACGTACACGCCACAACAATTCTTTTCGAGATACAACGTGTAGTTTTGGAGATACAAGCTAATTTTGTACGATGCGTTATTTCTTCTCGTAAAGAGTTTCCAATGCGTACGTATATGTCTTTACTCTGCAAAACTGTATTTCCTTATGAAGTGGTATTCTTACATATCCTTTCGAGAGAAAACTGTCCTGTGCCTTCTCTTTTGAGGCTACACACTTAGACATACACGCAACATGAAAGCTTTTCGACTTACAAGGTGTTGTTTAGGAAAAACAAGATAATTTCGCACGATGCGGGATTTCCTTAAAACGTGATTTTCTGAAAAATTTTGACGAAAGAAAATTCTCCTTTTGGTTCTCTTTAGATGCTACATGTTAAGACGTACACGCCACAACAATTCTTTTCGAGATACAACGTGTAGTTTTGGAGATACAAGCTAATTTTGTACTATGCGTTATTTCTTCTCGTATAGAGTTTCCAATGCGTACGTATATGTCTTTACTCTGCAAAACTGTATTTCCTTATGAAGTGGTATTCTTACATATCCTTTCGAGAGAAAACTGTCCTGTGCCTTCTCTTTTGAGGCTACACACTTAGACATACACGCAACATGAAAGCTTTTCGACTTACAACGTGTTGTTTAGGAAAAACAAGATATTTTCGCACGATGCGGGATTTCCTTAAAACGTGATTTTCTGAAAAATTTTGACGAAAGAAAATTCTCCTTTTGGTTCTCTTTAGATGCTACATGTTAAGACGTACACGCCACAACAATTCTTTTCGAGATACAACGTGTAGTTTTGGAGATACAAGCTAATTTTGTACTATGCGTTATTTCTTCTTGTAAAGAGTTTCCAATGCGTACGTATATGTCTTTACTCTGCAAAACTGTATTTCCTTATGAAGTGGTATTCTTACATATCCTTTCGAGAGAAAACTGTCCTGTGCCTTCTCTTTTGAGGCTACACACTTAGACATACACGCAACATGAAAGCTTTTCGACTTACAACGTGTTGTTTAGGAAAAACAAGATAATTTCGCACGATGCTGGATTTCCTTAAAACGTGATTTTCTGAAAAATTTTGACGAAAGAAAATTCTCCTTTTGGTTCTCTTTAGATGCTACATGTTAAGACGTACAAGCCACAACAATTCTTTCCGAGATACAACGTGTAGTTTTGGAGATACAAGCTAATTTTGTACTATGCGTTATTTCTTCTCGTAAAGAGTTTCCAATGCGTACGTATATGTCTTTACTCTTCAAAACTGTATTTCCTTATGAAGTGGTATTCTTACATATCCTTTCGAGAGAAAACTGTCCTGTGCCTTCTCTTTTGAGGCTACACACTTAGACATACACGCAACATGAAAGCTTTTCGACTTACAACGTGTTGTTTAGGAAAAACAAGATAATTTCGCACGATGCGGGATTTCCTTAAAACATGATTTTCTGAAAAATTTTGACGAAAGAAAATTCTCCTTTTGGTTCTCTTTAGATGCTACATGTTAAGACGTACACGCCACAACAATTCTTTTCGAGATACAACGTGTAGTTTTGGAGATACAAGCTAATTTTGTACTATGCGTTATTTCTTCTCTTAAAGAGTTTCCAATGCGTACGTATATGTCTTTACTCTGCAAAACTGTATTTCCTTATGAAGTGGTATTCTAACATATCCTTTCGAGAGAAAACTGTCCTGTGCCTTCTCTTTTGAGGCTGCACACTTAGACATACACGCAACATGAAAGCTTTTCGACTTACAACGTGTTGTTTAGGAAAAACAAGATAATTTCGCATGATGCGGGATTTCCTTAAAACGTGATTTTCTGAAAAATTTTGACGAAAGAAAATTCTCCTTTGGTTCTCTTTAGATGCTACATGTTAAGACGTACACGCCACAACAATTCTTTTCGAGATACAACGTGTAGTTTTGGAGATACAAGCTAATTTTGTACGATGCGTTATTTCTTCTCGTAAAGAGTTTCCAATGCGTACGTATATGTCTTTACTCTGCAAAACTGTATTTCCTTATGAAGTGGTATTCTTACATATCCTTTCGAGAGAAAACTGTCCTGTGCCTTCTCTTTTGAGGCTACACACTTAGACATACACGCAACATGAAAGCTTTTCGACTTACAACGTGTTGTTTAGGAAAAACAAGATAATTTCGCACGATGCGGGATTTCCTTAAAACGTGATTTTCTGAAAAATTTTGACGAAAGAAAATTCTCCTTTTGGTTCTCTTTAGATGCTACATGTTAAGACGTACACGCCACAACAATTCTTTTCGAGATACAACGTGTAGTTTTGGAGATACAAGCTAATTTTGTACTATGCGTTATTTCTTCTCGTAAAGAGTTTCCAATGCGTACGTATATGTCTTTACTCTGCAAAACTGTATTTCCTTATGAAGTGGTATTCTTACATATCCTTTCGAGAGAAAACTGTCCTGTGCCTTCTCTTTTGAGGCTACACACTTAGACATACACGCAACATGAAAGCTTTTCGACTTACAACGTGTTGTTTAGGAAAAACAAGATAATTTCGCACGATGCGGGATTTCCTTAAAACGTGATTTTCTGAAAAATTTTGACGAAAGAAAATTCTCCTTTTGGTTCTCTTTAGATGCTACATGTTAAGACGTACACGCCACAACAATTCTTTTCGAGATACAACGTGTAGTTTTGGAGATACAAGCTAATTTTGTACGATGCGTTATTTCTTCTCGTAAAGAGTTTCCAATGCGTACGTATATGTCTTTACTCTGCAAAACTGTATTTCCTTATGAAGTGGTATTCTTACATATCCTTTCGAGAGAAAACTGTCCTGTGTCTTCTCTTTTGAGGCTACACACTTAGACATACACGCAACATGAAAGCTTTTCGACTTACAACGTGTTGTTTAGGAAAAACAAGATATTTTCGCACGATGCGGGATTTCCTTAAAACGTGATTTTCTGAAAAATTTTGACGAAAGAAAATTCTCCTTTTGGTTCTCTTTAGATGCTACATGTTAAGACGTACACGCCACAACAATTCTTTTCGAGATACAACGTGTAGTTTTGGAGATACAAGCTAATTTTGTACTATGCGTTATTTCTTCTCGTAAAGAGTTTCCAATGCGTACGTATATGTCTTTACTCTGCAAAACTGTATTTCCTTATGAAGTGGTATTCTAACATATCCTTTCGAGAGAAAACTGTCCTGTGCCTTCTCTTTTGAGGCTGCACACTTAGACATACACGCAACATGAAAGCTTTTCGACTTACAACGTGTTGTTTAGGAAAAACAAGATAATTTCGCACGATGCTGGATTTCCTTAAACCGTGATTTTCTGAAAAATTTTGACGAAAGAAAATTCTCCTTTTGGTTCTCTTTAGATGCTACATGTTAAGACGTACACGCCACAACAATTCTTTTCGAGATACAACGTGTAGTTTTGGAGATACAAGCTAATTTTGTACGATGCGTTATTTCTTCTCGTAAAGAGTTTCCAATGCGTACGTATATGTCTTTACTCTGCAAAACTGTATTTCCTTATGAAGTGGTATTCTTACATATCCTTTCGAGAGAAAACTGTCCTGTGCCTTCTCTTTTGAGGCTACACACTTAGACATACACGCAACAAGAAAGCTTTTCGACTTACAAGGTGTTGTTTAGGAAAAACAAGATAATTTCGCACGATGCGGGATTTCCTTAAAACGTGATTTTCTGAAAAATTTTGACGAAAGAAAATTCTCCTTTTGGTTCTCTTTAGATGCTACATGTTAAGACGTACACGCCACAACAATTCTTTTCGAGATACAACGTGTAGTTTTGGAGATACAAGCTAATTTTGTACTATGCGTTATTTCTTCTCGTATAGAGTTTCCAATGCGTACGTATATGTCTTTACTCTGCAAAACTGTATTTCCTTATGAAGTGGTATTCTTACATATCCTTTCGAGAGAAAACTGTCCTGTGCCTTCTCTTTTGAGGCTACACACTTAGACATACACGCAACATGAAAGCTTTTCGACTTACAACGTGTTGTTTAGGAAAAACAAGATATTTTCGCACGATGCGGGATTTCCTTAAAACGTGATTTTCTGAAAAATTTTGACGAAAGAAAATTCTCCTTTTGGTTCTCTTTAGATGCTACATGTTAAGACGTACACGCCACAACAATTCTTTTCGAGATACAACGTGTAGTTTTGGAGATAGAAGCTAATTTTGTACTATGCGTTATTTCTTCTTGTAAAGAGTTTCCAATGCGTACGTATATGTCTTTACTCTGCAAAACTGTATTTCCTTATGAAGTGGTATTCTTACATATCCTTTCGAGAGAAAACTGTCCTGTGCCTTCTCTTTTGAGGCTACACACTTAGACATACACGCAACATGAAAGCTTTTCGACTTACAACGTGTTGTTTAGGAAAAACAAGATAATTTCGCACGATGCTGGATTTCCTTAAAACGTGATTTTCTGAAAAATTTTGACGAAAGAAAATTCTCCTTTTGGTTCTCTTTAGATGCTACATGTTAAGACGTACACGCCACAACAATTCTTTTCGAGATACAACGTGTAGTTTTGGAGATACAAGCTAATTTTGTACTATGCGTTATTTCTTCTCGTAAAGAGTTTCCAATGCGTACGTATATGTCTTTACTCTGCAAAACTGTATTTCCTTATGAAGTGGTATTCTTACATATCCTTTCGAGAGAAAACTGTCCTGTGCCTTCTCTTTTGAGGCTACACACTTAGACATACACGCAACATGGAAGCTTTTCGACTTACAACGTGTTGTTTAGGAAAAACAAGATAATTTCGCACGATGCGGGATTTCCTTAAAACGTGATTTTCTGAAAAATTTTGACGAAAGAAAATTCTCCTTTTGGTTCTCTTTAGATGCTACATGTTAAGACGTACAAGCCACAACAATTCTTTCCGAGATACAACGTGTAGTTTTGGAGATACAAGCTAATTTTGTACTATGCGTTATTTCTTCTCGTAAAGAGTTTCCAATGCGTACGTATATGTCTTTACTCTGCAAAACTGTATTTCCTTATGAAGTGGTATTCTTACATATCCTTTCGAGAGAAAACTGTCCTGTGCCTTCTCTTTTGAGGCTACACACTTAGACATACACGCAACATGGAAGCTTTTCGACTTACAACGTGTTGTTTAGGAAAAACAAGATAATTTCGCACGATGCGGGATTTCCTTAAAACGTGATTTTCTGAAAAATTTTGACGAAAGAAAATTCTCCTTTTGGTTCTCTTTAGATGCTACATGTTAAGACGTACAAGCCACAACAATTCTTTCCGAGATACAACGTGTAGTTTTGGAGATACAAGCTAATTTTGTACTATGCGTTATTTCTTCTCGTAAAGAGTTTCCAATGCGTACGTATATGTCTTTACTCTTCAAAACTGTATTTCCTTATGAAGTGGTATTCTTACATATCCTTTCGAGAGAAAACTGTCCTGTGCCTTCTCTTTTGAGGCTACACACTTAGACATACACGCAACATGAAAGCTTTTCGACTTACAACGTGTTGTTTAGGAAAAACAAGATATTTTCGCACGATGCGGGATTTCCTTAAAACGTGATTTTCTGAAAGATTTTGACGAAAGAAAATTCTCCTTTTGGTTCTCTTTAGATGCTACATGTTAAGACGTACACGCCACAACAATTCTTTTCGAGATACAACGTGTAGTTTTGGAGATACAAGCTAATTTTGTACTATGCGTTATTTCTTCTCTTAAAGAGTTTCCAATGCGTACGTATATGTCTTTACTCTGCAAAACTGTATTTCCTTATGAAGTGGTATTCTAACATATCCTTTCGAGAGAAAACTGTCCTGTGCCTTCTCTTTTGAGGCTGCACACTTAGACATACACGCAACATGAAAGCTTTTCGACTTACAACGTGTTGTTTAGGAAAAACAAGATAATTTCGCACGATGCGGGATTTCCTTAAAACGTGATTTTCTGAAAAATTTTGACGAAAGAAAATTCTCCTTTTGGTTCTCTTTAGATGCTACATGTTAAGACGTACACGCCACAAGAATTCTTTTCGAGATACAACGTGTAGTTTTGGAGATACAAGCTAATTTTGTACGATGCGTTATTTCTTCTCGTAAAGAGTTTCCAATGCGTACGTATATGTCTTTACTCTGCAAAACTGTATTTCCTTATGAAGTGGTATTCTTACATATCCTTTCGAGAGAAAACTGTCCTGTGCCTTCTCTTTTGAGGCTACACACTTAGACATACACGCAACATGAAAGCTTTTCGACTTACAACGTGTTGTTTAGGAAAAACAAGATAATTTCGCACGATGCGGGATTTCCTTAAAACGTGATTTTCTGAAAAATTTTGACGAAAGAAAATTCTCCTTTTGGTTCCCTTTAGATGGTACATGTTAAGACGTACACGCCACAACAATTCTTTTCGAGATACAACGTGTAGTTTTGGAGATACAAGCTAATTTTGTACTATGCGTTATTTCTTCTCGTAAAGAGTTTCCAATGCGTACGTATATGTCTTTACTCTGCAAAACTGTATTTCCTTATGAAGTGGTATTCTTACATATCCTTTCGAGAGAAAACTGTCCTGTGTCTTCTCTTTTGAGGCTACACACTTAGACATACACGCAACATGAAAGCTTTTCGACTTACAACGTGTTGTTTAGGAAATCAAGATATTTTCGCACGATGCGGGATTTCCTTAAAACGTGATTTTCTGAAAAATTTTGACGAAAGAAAATTCTCCTTTTGGTTCTCTTTAGATGCTACATGTTAAGACGTACACGCCACAACAATTCTTTTCGAGATACAACGTGTAGTTTTGGAGATACAAGCTAATTTTGTACTATGCGTTATTTCTTCTCGTAAAGAGTTTCCAATGCGTACGTATATGTCTTTACTCTGCAAAACTGTATTTCCTTATGAAGTGGTATTCTAACATATCCTTTCGAGAGAAAACTGTCCTGTGCCTTCTCTTTTGAGGCTGCACACTTAGACATACACGCAACATGAAAGCTTTTCGACTTACAACGTGTTGTTTAGGAAAAACAAGATAATTTCGCACGATGCTGGATTTCCTTAAACCGTGATTTTCTGAAAAATTTTGACGAAAGAAAATTCTCCTTTTGGTTCTCTTTAGATGCTACATGTTAAGACGTACACGCCACAACAATTCTTTTCGAGATACAACGTGTAGTTTTGGAGATACAAGCTAATTTTGTACGATGCGTTATTTCTTCTCGTAAAGAGTTTCCAATGCGTACGTATATGTCTTTACTCTGCAAAACTGTATTTCCTTATGAAGTGGTATTCTTACATATCCTTTCGAGAGAAAACTGTCCTGTGCCTTCTCTTTTGAGGCTACACACTTAGACATACACGCAACATGAAAGCTTTTCGACTTACAAGGTGTTGTTTAGGAAAAACAAGATAATTTCGCACGATGCGGGATTTCCTTAAAACGTGATTTTCTGAAAAATTTTGACGAAAGAAAATTCTCCTTTTGGTTCTCTTTAGATGCTACATGTTAAGACGTACACGCCACAACAATTCTTTTCGAGATACAACGTGTAGTTTTGGAGATACAAGCTAATTTTGTACTATGCGTTATTTCTTCTCGTATAGAGTTTCCAATGCGTACGTATATGTCTTTACTCTGCAAAACTGTATTTCCTTATGAAGTGGTATTCTTACATATCCTTTCGAGAGAAAACTGTCCTGTGCCTTCTCTTTTGAGGCTACACACTTAGACATACACGCAACATGAAAGCTTTTCGACTTACAACGTGTTGTTTAGGAAAAACAAGATATTTTCGCACGATGCGGGATTTCCTTAAAACGTGATTTTCTGAAAAATTTTGACGAAAGAAAATTCTCCTTTTGGTTCTCTTTAGATGCTACATGTTAAGACGTACACGCCACAACAATTCTTTTCGAGATACAACGTGTAGTTTTGGAGATACAAGCTAATTTTGTACTATGCGTTATTTCTTCTCTTAAAGAGTTTCCAATGCGTACGTATATGTCTTTACTCTGCAAAACTGTATTTCCTTATGAAGTGGTATTCTAACATATCCTTTCGAGAGAAAACTGTCCTGTGCCTTCTCTTTTGAGGCTGCACACTTAGACATACACGCAACATGAAAGCTTTTCGACTTACAACGTGTTGTTTAGGAAAAACAAGATAATTTCGCATGATGCGGGATTTCCTTAAAACGTGATTTTCTGAAAAATTTTGACGAAAGAAAATTCTCCTTTTGGTTCTCTTTAGATGCTACATGTTAAGACGTACACGCCACAACAATTCTTTTCGAGATACAACGTGTAGTTTTGGAGATACAAGCTAATTTTGTACGATGCGTTATTTCTTCTCGTAAAGAGTTTCCAATGCGTACGTATATGTCTTTACTCTGCAAAACTGTATTTCCTTATGAAGTGGTATTCTTACATATCCTTTCGAGAGAAAACTGTCCTGTGCCTTCTCTTTTGAGGCTACACACTTAGACATACACGCAACATGAAAGCTTTTCGACTTACAACGTGTTGTTTAGGAAAAACAAGATAATTTCGCACGATGCGGGATTTCCTTAAAACGTGATTTTCTGAAAAATTTTGACGAAAGAAAATTCTCCTTTTGGTTCTCTTTAGATGCTACATGTTAAGACGTACACGCCACAACAATTCTTTTCGAGATACAACGTGTAGTTTTGGAGATACAAGCTAATTTTGTACTATGCGTTATTTCTTCTCGTAAAGAGTTTCCAATGCGTACGTATATGTCTTTACTCTGCAAAACTGTATTTCCTTATGAAGTGGTATTCTTACATATCCTTTCGAGAGAAAACTGTCCTGTGCCTTCTCTTTTGAGGCTACACACTTAGACATACACGCAACATGAAAGCTTTTCGACTTACAACGTGTTGTTTAGGAAAAACAAGATAATTTCGCACGATGCGGGATTTCCTTAAAACGTGATTTTCTGAAAAATTTTGACGAAAGAAAATTCTCCTTTTGGTTCTCTTTAGATGCTACATGTTAAGACGTACACGCCACAACAATTCTTTTCGAGATACAACGTGTAGTTTTGGAGATACAAGCTAATTTTGTACGATGCGTTATTTCTTCTCGTAAAGAGTTTCCAATGCGTACGTATATGTCTTTACTCTGCAAAACTGTATTTCCTTATGAAGTGGTATTCTTACATATCCTTTCGAGAGAAAACTGTCCTGTGCCTTCTCTTTTGAGGCTACACACTTAGACATACACGCAACATGAAAGCTTTTCGACTTACAAGGTGTTGTTTAGGAAAAACAAGATAATTTCGCACGATGCGGGATTTCCTTAAAACGTGATTTTCTGAAAAATTTTGACGAAAGAAAATTCTCCTTTTGGTTCTCTTTAGATGCTACATGTTAAGACGTACACGCCACAACAATTCTTTTCGAGATACAACGTGTAGTTTTGGAGATACAAGCTAATTTTGTACGATGCGTTATTTCTTCTCGTAAAGTTTCCAATGCGTACGTATATGTCTTTACTCTGCAAAACTGTATTTCCTTATGAAGTGGTATTCTTACATATCCTTTCGAGAGAAAACTGTCCTGTGCCTTCTCTTTTGAGGCTGCACACTTAGACATACACGCAACATGAAAGCTTTTCGACTTACAACGTGTTGTTTAGGAAAAACAAGATAATTTCGCACGATGCGGGATTTCCTTAAAACGTGATTTTCTGAAAAATTTTGACGAAAGAAAATTCTCCTTTTGGTTCTCTTTAGATGCTACATGTTAAGACGTACACGCCACAAGAATTCTTTTCGAGATACAACGTGTAGTTTTGGAGATACAAGCTAATTTTGTACGATGCGTTATTTCTTCTCGTAAAGAGTTTCCAATGCGTACGTATATGTCTTTACTCTGCAAAACTGTATTTCCTTATGAAGTGGTATTCTTACATATCCTTTCGAGAGAAAACTGTCCTGTGCCTTCTCTTTTGAGGCTACACACTTAGACATACACGCAACATGAAAGCTTTTCGACTTACAACGTGTTGTTTAGGAAAAACAAGATAATTTCGCACGATGCGGGATTTCCTTAAAACGTGATTTTCTGAAAAATTTTGACGAAAGAAAATTCTCCTTTTGGTTCCCTTTAGATGGTACATGTTAAGACGTACACGCCACAACAATTCTTTTCGAGATACAACGTGTAGTTTTGGAGATACAAGCTAATTTTGTACTATGCGTTATTTCTTCTCGTAAAGAGTTTCCAATGCGTACGTATATGTCTTTACTCTGCAAAACTGTATTTCCTTATGAAGTGGTATTCTTACATATCCTTTCGAGAGAAAACTGTCCTGTGTCTTCTCTTTTGAGGCTACACACTTAGACATACACGCAACATGAAAGCTTTTCGACTTACAACGTGTTGTTTAGGAAAAACAAGATATTTTCGCACGATGCGGGATTTCCTTAGAACGTGATTTTCTGAAAAATTTTGACGAAAGAAAATTCTCCTTTTGGTTCTCTTTAGATGCTACATGTTAAGACGTACACGCCACAACAATTCTTTTCGAGATACAACGTGTAGTTTTGGAGATACAAGCTAATTTTGTACTATGCGTTATTTCTTCTCGTAAAGAGTTTCCAATGCGTACGTATATGTCTTTACTCTGCAAAACTGTATTTCTTTATGAAGTGGTATTCTAACATATCCTTTCGAGAGAAAACTGTCCTGTGCCTTCTCTTTTGAGGCTGCACACTTAGACATACACGCAACATGAAAGCTTTTCGACTTACAACGTGTTGTTTAGGAAAAACAAGATAATTTCGCACGATGCTGGATTTCCTTAAACCGTGATTTTCTGAAAAATTTTGACGAAAGAAAATTCTCCTTTTGGTTCTCTTTAGATGCTACATGTTAAGACGTACACGCCACAACAATTCTTTTCGAGATACAACGTGTAGTTTTGGAGATACAAGCTAATTTTGTACGATGCGTTATTTCTTCTCGTAAAGAGTTTCCAATGCGTACGTATATGTCTTTACTCTGCAAAACTGTATTTCCTTATGAAGTGGTATTCTTACATATCCTTTCGAGAGAAAACTGTCCTGTGCCTTCTCTTTTGAGGCTACACACTTAGACATACACGCAACATGAAAGCTTTTCGACTTACAAGGTGTTGTTTAGGAAAAACAAGATAATTTCGCACGATGCGGGATTTCCTTAAAACGTGATTTTCTGAAAAATTTTGACGAAAGAAAATTCTCCTTTTGGTTCTCTTTAGATGCTACATGTTAAGACGTACACGCCACAACAATTCTTTTCGAGATACAACGTGTAGTTTTGGAGATACAAGCTAATTTTGTACTATGCGTTATTTCTTCTCGTATAGAGTTTCCAATGCGTACGTATATGTCTTTACTCTGCAAAACTGTATTTCCTTATGAAGTGGTATTCTTACATATCCTTTCGAGAGAAAACTGTCCTGTGCCTTCTCTTTTGAGGCTACACACTTAGACATACACGCAACATGAAAGCTTTTCGACTTACAACGTGTTGTTTAGGAATAACAAGATATTTTCGCACGATGCGGGATTTCCTTAAAACGTGATTTTCTGAAAAATTTTGACGAAAGAAAATTCTCCTTTTGGTTCTCTTTAGATGCTACATGTTAAGACGTACACGCCACAACAATTCTTTTCGAGATACAACGTGTAGTTTTGGAGATACAAGCTAATTTTGTACTATGCGTTATTTCTTCTTGTAAAGAGTTTCCAATGCGTACGTATATGTCTTTACTCTGCAAAACTGTATTTCCTTATGAAGTGGTATTCTTACATATCCTTTCGAGAGAAAACTGTCCTGTGCCTTCTCTTTTGAGGCTACACACTTAGACATACACGCAACATGAAAGCTTTTCGACTTACAACGTGTTGTTTAGGAAAAACAAGCTAATTTCGCACGATGCTGGATTTCCTTAAAACGTGATTTTCTGAAAAATTTTGACGAAAGAAAATTCTCCTTTTGGTTCTCTTTAGATGCTACATGTTAAGACGTACACGCCACAACAATTCTTTTCGAGATACAACGTGTAGTTTTGGAGATACAAGCTAATTTTGTACTATGCGTTATTTCTTCTCGTAAAGAGTTTCCAATGCGTACGTATATGTCTTTACTCTGCAAAACTGTATTTCCTTATGAAGTGGTATTCTTACATATCCTTTCGAGAGAAAACTGTCCTGTGCCTTCTCTTTTGAGGCTACACACTTAGACATACACGCAACATGGAAGCTTTTCGACTTACAACGTGTTGTTTAGGAAAAACAAGATAATTTCGCACGATGCGGGATTTCCTTAAAACGTGATTTTCTGAAAAATTTTGACGAAAGAAAATTCTCCTTTTGGTTCTCTTTAGATGCTACATGTTAAGACGTACAAGCCACAACAATTCTTTCCGAGATACAACGTGTAGTTTTGGAGATACAAGCTAATTTTGTACTATGCGTTATTTCTTCTCGTAAAGAGTTTCCAATGCGTACGTATATGTCTTTACTCTTCAAAACTGTATTTCCTTATGAAGTGGTATTCTTACATATCCTTTCGAGAGAAAACTGTCCTGTGCCTTCTCTTTTGAGGCTACACACTTAGACATACACGCAACATGAAAGCTTTTCGACTTACAACGTGTTGTTTAGGAAAAACAAGATAATTTCGCACGATGCGGGATTTCCTTAAAACATGATTTTCTGAAAAATTTTGACGAAAGAAAATTCTCCTTTTGGTTCTCTTTAGATGCTACATGTTAAGACGTACACGCCACAACAATTCTTTTCGAGATACAACGTGTAGTTTTGGAGATACAAGCTAATTTTGTACTATGCGTTATTTCTTCTCTTAAAGAGTTTCCAATGCGTACGTATATGTCTTTACTCTGCAAAACTGTATTTCCTTATGAAGTGGTATTCTAACATATCCTTTCGAGAGAAAACTGTCCTGTGCCTTCTCTTTTGAGGCTGCACACTTAGACATACACGCAACATGAAAGCTTTTCGACTTACAACGTGTTGTTTAGGAAAAACAAGATAATTTCGCATGATGCGGGATTTCCTTAAAACGTGATTTTCTGAAAAATTTTGACGAAAGAAAATTCTCCTTTGGTTCTCTTTAGATGCTACATGTTAAGACGTACACGCCACAACAATTCTTTTCGAGATACAACGTGTAGTTTTGGAGATACAAGCTAATTTTGTACGATGCGTTATTTCTTCTCGTAAAGAGTTTCCAATGCGTACGTATATGTCTTTACTCTGCAAAACTGTATTTCCTTATGAAGTGGTATTCTTACATATCCTTTCGAGAGAAAACTGTCCTGTGCCTTCTCTTTTGAGGCTACACACTTAGACATACACGCAACATGAAAGCTTTTCGACTTACAACGTGTTGTTTAGGAAAAACAAGATAATTTCGCACGATGCGGGATTTCCTTAAAACGTGATTTTCTGAAAAATTTTGACGAAAGAAAATTCTCCTTTTGGTTCTCTTTAGATGCTACATGTTAAGACGTACACGCCACAACAATTCTTTTCGAGATACAACGTGTAGTTTTGGAGATACAAGCTAATTTTGTACTATGCGTTATTTCTTCTCGTAAAGAGTTTCCAATGCGTACGTATATGTCTTTACTCTGCAAAACTGTATTTCCTTATGAAGTGGTATTCTTACATATCCTTTCGAGAGAAAACTGTCCTGTGCCTTCTCTTTTGAGGCTACACACTTAGACATACACGCAACATGAAAGCTTTTCGACTTACAACGTGTTGTTTAGGAAAAACAAGATAATTTCGCACGATGCGGGATTTCCTTAAAACGTGATTTTCTGAAAAATTTTGACGAAAGAAAATTCTCCTTTTGGTTCTCTTTAGATGCTACATGTTAAGACGTACACGCCACAACAATTCTTTTCGAGATACAACGTGTAGTTTTGGAGATACAAGCTAATTTTGTACGATGCGTTATTTCTTCTCGTAAAGAGTTTCCAATGCGTACGTATATGTCTTTACTCTGCAAAACTGTATTTCCTTATGAAGTGGTATTCTTACATATCCTTTCGAGAGAAAACTGTCCTGTGCCTTCTCTTTTGAGGCTACACACTTAGACATACACGCAACATGAAAGCTTTTCGACTTACAACGTGTTGTTTAGGAAAAACAAGATAATTTCGCACGATGCGGGATTTCCTTAAAACGTGATTTTCTGAAAAATTTTGACGAAAGAAAATTCTCCTTTTGGTTCTCTTTAGATGCTACATGTTAAGACGTACACGCCACAACAATTCTTTTCGAGATACAACGTGTAGTTTTGGAGATACAAGCTAATTTTGTACTATGCGTTATTTCTTCTTGTAAAGAGTTTCCAATGCGTACGTATATGTCTTTACTCTGCAAAACTGTATTTCCTTATGAAGTGGTATTCTTACATATCCTTTCGAGAGAAAACTGTCCTGTGCCTTCTCTTTTGAGGCTACACACTTAGACATACACGCAACATGAAAGCTTTTCGACTTACAACGTGTTGTTTAGGAAAAACAAGATAATTTCGCACGATGCTGGATTTCCTTAAAACGTGATTTTCTGAAAAATTTTGACGAAAGAAAATTCTCCTTTTGGTTCTCTTTAGATGCTACATGTTAAGACGTACACGCCACAACAATTCTTTTCGAGATACAACGTGTAGTTTTGGAGATACAAGCTAATTTTGTACTATGCGTTATTTCTTCTCGTAAAGAGTTTCCAATGCGTACGTATATGTCTTTACTCTGCAAAACTGTATTTCCTTATGAAGTGGTATTCTTACATATCCTTTCGAGAGAAAACTGTCCTGTGCCTTCTCTTTTGAGGCTACACACTTAGACATACACGCAACATGGAAGCTTTTCGACTTACAACGTGTTGTTTAGGAAAAACAAGATAATTTCGCACGATGCGGGATTTCCTTAAAACGTGATTTTCTGAAAAATTTTGACGAAAGAAAATTCTCCTTTTGGTTCTCTTTAGATGCTACATGTTAAGACGTACAAGCCACAACAATTCTTTCCGAGATACAACGTGTAGTTTTGGAGATACAAGCTAATTTTGTACTATGCGTTATTTCTTCTCGTAAAGAGTTTCCAATGCGTACGTATATGTCTTTACTCTTCAAAACTGTATTTCCTTATGAAGTGGTATTCTTACATATCCTTTCGAGAGAAAACTGTCCTGTGCCTTCTCTTTTGAGGCTACACACTTAGACATACACGCAACATGAAAGCTTTTCGACTTACAACGTGTTGTTTAGGAAAAACAAGATAATTTCGCACGATGCGGGGTTTCCTTAAAACGTGATTTTCTGAAAAATTTTGACGAAAGAAAATTCTCCTTTTGGTTCTCTTTAGATGCTACATGTTAAGACGTACACGCCACAACAATTCGTTTCGAGATACAACGTGTAGTTTTGGAGATACAAGCTAATTTTGTACTATGCGTTATTTCTTCTCGTAAAGAGTTTCCAATGCGTACGTATATGTCTTTACTCTGCAAAACTGTATTTCCTTATGAAGTGGTATTCTTACATATCCTTTCGAGAGAAAACTGTCCTGTGCCTTCTCTTTTGAGGCTACACACTCAGACATACACGCAACATGAAAGCTTTTCGACTTACAACGTGTTGTTTAGGAAAAACAAGATAATTTCGCACGATGCGGGATTTCCTTAAAACGTGATTTTCTGAAAAATTTTGACGAAAGAAAATTCTCCTTTTGGTTCTCTTTAGATGCTACATGTTAAGACGTACACGCCACAACAATTCTTTTCGAGATACAACGTGTAGTTTTGGAGATACAAGCTAATTTTGTACTATGCGTTATTTCTTCTCGTAAAGAGTTTTCAATGCGTACGTATATGTCTTTACTCTGCAAAACTGTATTTCCTTATGAAGTGGTATTCTTACATATCCTTTCGAGAGAAAACTGTCCTGTGCCTTCTCTTTTGAGGCTACACACTCAGACATACACGCAACATGAAAGCTTTTCGACTTACAACGTGTTGTTTAGGAAAAACAAGATAATTTCGCACGATGCGGGATTTCCTTAAAACGTGATTTTCTGAAAAATTTTGACGAAAGAAAATTCTCCTTTTGGTTCTCTTTAGATGCTACATGTTAAGACGTACACGCCACAACAATTCTTTTCGAGATACAACGTGTAGTTTTGGAGATACAAGCTAATTTTGTACTATGCGTTATTTCTTCTCGTAAAGAGTTTCCAATGCGTACGTATATGTCTTTACTCTGCAAAACTGTATTTCCTTATGAAGTGGTATTCTTACATATCCTTTCGAGAGAAAACTGTCCTGTGCCTTCTCTTTTGAGGCTACACACTCAGACATACACGCAACATGAAAGCTTTTCGACTTACAACGTGTTGTTTAGGAAAAACAAGATAATTTCGCACGATGCGGGATTTCCTTAAAACGTGATTTTCTGAAAAATTTTGACGAAAGAAAATTCTCCTTTTGGTTCTCTTTAAATGCTACATGTTAAGACGTACACGCCACAACAATTCTTTTCGAGATACAACGTGTAGTTTTGGAGATACAAGCTAATTTTGTACTATGCGTTATTTCTTCTCGTAAAGAGTTTCCAATGCGTACGTATATGTCTTTACTCTGCAAAACTGTATTTCCTTATGAAGTGGTATTCTTACATATCCTTTCGAGAGAAAACTGTCCTGTGCCTTCTCTTTTGAGGCTACACACTCAGACATACACGCAACATGAAAGCTTTTCGACTTACAACGTGTTGTTTAGGAAAAACAAGATAATTTCGCACGATGCGGGATTTCCTTAAAACGTGATTTTCTGAAAAATTTTGACGAAAGGAAATTCTCCTTTTGGTTCTCTTTAGATGCTACATGTTAAGACGTACACGCCACAACAATTCTTTTCGAGATACAACGTGTAGTTTTGGAGATACAAGCTAATTTTGTACTATGCGTTATTTCTTCTCGTAAAGAGTTTCCAATGCGTACATATATGTCTTTACTCTGCAAAACTGTATTTCCTTATGAAGTGGTATTCTTACATATCCTTTCGAGAGAAAACTGTCCTGTGCCTTCTCTTTTGAGGCTACACACTCAGACATACACGCAACATGAAAGCTTTTCGACTTACAACGTGTTGTTTAGGAAAAACAAGATAATTTCGCACGATGCGGGATTTCCTTAAAACGTGATTTTCTGAAAAATTTTGACGAAAGGAAATTCTCCTTTTGGTTCTCTTTAGATGCTACATGTTAAGACGTACACGCCACAACAATTCTTTTCGAGATACAACGTGTAGTTTTGGAGATACAAGCTAATTTTGTACTATGCGTTATTTCTTCTCGTAAAGAGTTTCCAATGCGTACGTATATGTCTTTACTCTGCAAAACTGTATTTCCTTATGAAGTGGTATTCTTACATATCCTTTCGAGAGAAAACTGTCCTGTGCCTTCTATTTGAGGCTACACACTCAGACATACACGCAACATGAAAGCTTTTCGACTTACAACGTGTTGTTTAGGAAAAACAAGATAATTTCGCACGATGCGGCGTTTCCTTAAAACGTGATTTTCTGAAAAATTTTGACGAAAGAAAATTCTCCTTTTGGTTCTCTTTAGATGCTACATGTTAAGACGTACACGCCACAACAATTCTTTTCGAGATACAACGTGTAGTTTTGGAGATACAAGCTAATTTTGTACTATGCGTTATTTCTTCTCGTAAAGAGTTTCCAATGCGTACGTATATGTCTTTACTCTGCAAAACTGTATTTCCTTATGAAGTGGTATTCTTACATATCCTTTCGAGAGAAAACTGTCCTGTGCCTTCTCTTTTGAGGCTACACACTCAGACATACACGCAACATGAAAGCTTTTCGACTTACAACGTGTTGTTTAGGAAAAACAAGATAATTTCGCACGATGCGGGATTTCCTTAAAACGTGATTTTCTGAAAAATTTTGACGAAAGGAAATTCTCCTTTTGGTTCTCTTTAGATGCTACATGTTAAGACGTACACGCCACAACAATTCTTTTCGAGATACAACGTGTAGTTTTGGAGATACAAGCTAATTTTGTACTATGCGTTATTTCTTCTCGTAAAGAGTTTCCAATGCGTACGTATATGTCTTTACTCTGCAAAACTGTATTTCCTTATGAAGTGGTATTCTTACATATCCTTTCGAGAGAAAACTGTCCTGTGCCTTCTCTTTTGAGGCTACACACTCAGACATACACGCAACATGAAAGCTTTTCGACTTACAACGTGTTGTTTAGGAAAAACAAGATAATTTCGCACGATGCGGGGTTTCCTTAAAACGTGATTTTCTGAAAAATTTTGACGAAAGGAAATTCTCCTTTTGGTTCTCTTTAGATGCTACATGTTAAGACGTACACGCCACAACAATTCTTTTCGAGATACAACGTGTAGTTTTGGAGATACAAGCTAATTTTGTACTATGCGTTATTTCTTCTCGTAAAGAGTTTCCAATGCGTACGTATATGTCTTTACTCTGCAAAACTGTATTTCCTTATGAAGTGGTATTCTTACATATCCTTTCGAGAGAAAACTGTCCTGTGCCTTCTCTTTTGAGGCTACACACTTAGACATACTCGCAACATGAAAGCTTTTCGACTTACAACGTGTTGTTTAGGAAAAACAAGATAATTTCGCACGATGCGGGATTTCCTTAAAACGTGATTTTCTGAAAAATTTTGACGAAAGAAAATTCTCCTTTTGGTTCTCTTTAGATGCTACATGTTAAGACGTACACGCCACAACAATTCTTTTCGAGATACAACGTGTAGTTTTGGAGATACAAGCTAATTTTGTACTATGCGTTATTTCTTCTCGTAAAGAGTTTCCAATGCGTACGTATATGTCTTTACTCTGCAAAACTGTATTTCCTTATGAAGTGGTATTCTTACATATCCTTTCGAGAGAAAACTGTCCTGTGCCTTCTCTTTTGAGGCTACACACTCAGACATACACGCAACATGAAAGCTTTTCGACTTACAACGTGTTGTTTAGGAAAAACAAGATAATTTCGCACGATGCGGGGTTTCCTTAAAACGTGATTTTCTGAAAAATTTTGACGAAAGAAAATTCTCCTTTTGGTTCTCTTTAGATGCTACATGTTAAGACGTACACGCCACAACAATTCTTTTCGAGATACAACGTGTAGTTTTGGAGATACAAGCTAATTTTGTACTATGCGTTATTTCTTCTCGTAAAGAGTTTCCAATGCGTACGTATATGTCTTTACTCTGCAAAACTGTATTTCCTTATGAAGTGGTATTCTTACATATCCTTTCGAGAGAAAACTGTCCTGTGCCTTCTCTTTTGAGGCTACACACTCAGACATACACGCAACATGAAAGCTTTTCGACTTACAACGTGTTGTTTAGGAAAAACAAGATAATTTCGCACGATGCGGGATTTCCTTAAAACGTGATTTTCTGAAAAATTTTGACGAAAGAAAATTCTCCTTTTGGTTCTCTTTAGATGCTACATGTTAAGACGTACACGCCACAACAATTCTTTTCGAGATACAACGTGTAGTTTTGGAGATACAAGCTAATTTTGTACTATGCGTTATTTCTTCTCGTAAAGAGTTTCCAATGCGTACATATATGTCTTTACTCTGCAAAACTGTATTTCCTTATGAAGTGGTATTCTTACATATCCTTTCGAGAGAAAACTGTCCTGTGCCTTCTCTTTTGAGGCTACATACTCAGACATACACGCAACATGAAAGCTTTTCGACTTACAACGTGTTGTTTAGGAAAAACAAGATAATTTCGCACGATGCGGGATTTCCTTAAAACGTGATTTTCTGAAAAATTTTGACGAAAGGAAATTCTCCTTTTGGTTCTCTTTAGATGCTACATGTTAAGACGTATACGCCACAACAATTCTTTTCGAGATACAACGTGTAGTTTTGGAGATACAAGCTAATTTTGTACTATGCGTTATTTCTTCTCGTAAAGAGTTTCCAATGCGTACGTATATGTCTTTACTCTGCAAAACTGTATTTCCTTATGAAGTGGTATTCTTACATATCCTTTCGAGAGAAAACTGTCCTGTGCCTTCTCTTTTGAGGCTACACACTCAGACATACACGCAACATGAAAGCTTTTCGACTTACAACGTGTTGTTTAGGAAAAACAAGATAATTTCGCACGATGCGGGATTTCCTTAAAACGTGATTTTCTGAAAAATTTTGACGAAAGAAAATTCTCCTTTTGGTTCTCTTTAGATGCTACATGTTAAGACGTACACGCCACAACAATTCTTTTCGAGATACAACGTGTAGTTTTGGAGATACAAGCTAATTTTGTACTATGCGTTATTTCTTCTCGTAAAGAGTTTCCAATGCGTACGTATATGTCTTTCTCTGCAAAACTGTATTTCCTTATGAAGTGGTATTCTTACATATCCTTTCGAGAGAAAACTGTCCTGTGCCTTCTCTTTTGAGGCTACACACTTAGACATACACGCAACATGAAAGCTTTTCGACTTACAACGTGTTGTTTAGGAAAAACAAGATAATTTCGCACGATGCGGGATTTCCTTAAAACGTGATTTTCTGAAAAATTTTGAGGAAAGAAAATTCTCCTTTTGGTTCTCTTTAGATGCTACATGTTAAGACGTACACGCCACAACAATTCTTTTCGAGATACAACGTGTAGTTTTGGAGATACAAGCTAATTTTGTACTATGCGTTATTTCTTCTCGTAAAGAGTTTCCAATGCGTACGTATATGTCTTTACTCTGCAAAACTGTATTTCCTTATGAAGTGGTATTCTTACATATCCTTTCGAGAGAAAACTGTCCTGTGCCTTCTCTTTTGAGGCTACACACTCAGACATACACGCAACATGAAAGCTTTTCGACTTACAACGTGTTGTTTAGGAAAAACAAGATAATTTCGCACGATGCGGGATTTCCTTAAAACGTGATTTTCTGAAAAATTTTGACGAAAGAAAATTCTCCTTTTGGTTCTCTTTAGATGCTACATGTTAAGACGTACACGCCACAACAATTCTTTTCGAGATACAACGTGTAGTTTTGGAGATACAAGCTAATTTTGTACTATGCGTTATTTCTTCTCGTAAAGAGTTTCCAATGCGTACGTATATGTCTTTACTCTGCAAAACTGTATTTCCTTATGAAGTGGTATTCTTACATATCCTTTCGAGAGAAAACTGTCCTGTGCCTTCTCTTTTGAGGCTACACACTCAGACATACACGCAACATGAAAGCTTTTCGACTTACAACGTGTTGTTTAGGAAAAACAAGATAATTTCGCACGATGCGGGGTTTCCTTAAAACGTGATTTTCTGAAAAATTTTGACGAAAGGAAATTCTCCTTTTGGTTCTCTTTAGATGCTACATGTTAAGACGTACACGCCACAACAATTCTTTTCGAGATACAACGTGTAGTTTTGGAGATACAAGCTAATTTTGTACTATGCGTTATTTCTTCTCGTAAAGAGTTTCCAATGCGTACGTATATGTCTTTACTCTGCAAAACTGTATTTCCTTATGAAGTGGTATTCTTACATATCCTTTCGAGAGAAAACTGTCCTGTGCCTTCTATTTGAGGCTACACACTCAGACATACACGCAACATGAAAGCTTTTCGACTTACAACGTGTTGTTTAGGAAAAACAAGATAATTTCGCACGATGCGGCGTTTCCTTAAAACGTGATTTTCTGAAAAATTTTGACGAAAGAAAATTCTCCTTTTGGTTCTCTTTAGATGCTACATGTTAAGACGTACACGCCACAACAATTCTTTTCGAGATACAACGTGTAGTTTTGGAGATACAAGCTAATTTTGTACTATGCGTTATTTCTTCTCGTAAAGAGTTTCCAATGCGTACGTATATGTCTTTACTCTGCAAAACTGTATTTCCTTATGAAGTGGTATTCTTACATATCCTTTCGAGAGAAAACTGTCCTGTGCCTTCTCTTTTGAGGCTACACACTCAGACATACACGCAACATGAAAGCTTTTCGACTTACAACGTGTTGTTTAGGAAAAACAAGATAATTTCGCACGATGCGGGATTTCCTTAAAACGTGATTTTCTGAAAAATTTTGACGAAAGGAAATTCTCCTTTTGGTTCTCTTTAGATGCTACATGTTAAGACGTACACGCCACAACAATTCTTTTCGAGATACAACGTGTAGTTTTGGAGATACAAGCTAATTTTGTACTATGCGTTATTTCTTCTCGTAAAGAGTTTCCAATGCGTACGTATATGTCTTTACTCTGCAAAACTGTATTTCCTTATGAAGTGGTATTCTTACATATCCTTTCGAGAGAAAACTGTCCTGTGCCTTCTCTTTTGAGGCTACACACTCAGACATACACGCAACATGAAAGCTTTTCGACTTACAACGTGTTGTTTAGGAAAAACAAGATAATTTCGCACGATGCGGGGTTTCCTTAAAACGTGATTTTCTGAAAAATTTTGACGAAAGAAAATTCTCCTTTTGGTTCTCTTTAGATGCTACATGTTAAGACGTACACGCCACAACAATTCTTTTCGAGATACAACGTGTAGTTTTGGAGATACAAGCTAATTTTGTACTATGCGTTATTTCTTCTCGTAAAGAGTTTCCAATGCGTACGTATATGTCTTTACTCTGCAAAACTGTATTTCCTTATGAAGTGGTATTCTTACATATCCTTTAGAGAGAAAACTGTCCTGTGCCTTCTCTTTTGAGGCTACACACTCAGACATACACGCAACATGAAAGCTTTTCGACTTACAACGTGTTGTTTAGGAAAAACAAGATAATTTCGCACGATGCGGGATTTCCTTAAAACGTGATTTTCTGAAAAATTTTGACGAAAGAAAATTCTCCTTTTGGTTCTCTTTAGATGCTACATGTTAAGACGTACACGCCACAACAATTCTTTTCGAGATACAACGTGTAGTTTTGGAGATACAAGCTAATTTTGTACTATGCGTTATTTCTTCTCGTAAAGAGTTTCCAATGCGTACGTATATGTCTTTCTCTGCAAAACTGTATTTCCTTATGAAGTGGTATTCTTACATATCCTTTCGAGAGAAAACTGTCCTGTGCCTTCTCTTTTGAGGCTACACACTTAGACATACACGCAACATGAAAGCTTTTCGACTTACAACGTGTTGTTTAGGAAAAACAAGATAATTTCGCACGATGCGGGATTTCCTTAAAACGTGATTTTCTGAAAAATTTTGAGGAAAGAAAATTCTCCTTTTGGTTCTCTTTAGATGCTACATGTTAAGACGTACACGCCACAACAATTCTTTTCGAGATACAACGTGTAGTTTTGGAGATACAAGCTAATTTTGTACTATGCGTTATTTCTTCTCGTAAAGAGTTTCCAATGCGTACGTATATGTCTTTACTCTGCAAAACTGTATTTCCTTATGAAGTGGTATTCTTACATATCCTTTCGAGAGAAAACTGTCCTGTGCCTTCTCTTTTGAGGCTACACACTCAGACATACACGCAACATGAAAGCTTTTCGACTTACAACGTGTTGTTTAGGAAAAACAAGATAATTTCGCACGATGCGGGATTTCCTTAAAACGTGATTTTCTGAAAAATTTTGACGAAAGAAAATTCTCCTTTTGGTTCTCTTTAGATGCTACATGTTAAGACGTACACGCCACAACAATTCTTTTCGAGATACAACGTGTAGTTTTGGAGATACAAGCTAATTTTGTACTATGCGTTATTTCTTCTCGTAAAGAGTTTCCAATGCGTACGTATATGTCTTTACTCTGCAAAACTGTATTTCCTTATGAAGTGGTATTCTTACATATCCTTTCGAGAGAAAACTGTCCTGTGCCTTCTCTTTTGAGGCTACACACTCAGACATACACGCAACATGAAAGCTTTTCGACTTACAACGTGTTGTTTAGGAAAAACAAGATAATTTCGCACGATGCGGGGTTTCCTTAAAACGTGATTTTCTGAAAAATTTTGACGAAAGGAAATTCTCCTTTTGGTTCTCTTTAGATGCTACATGTTAAGACATACACGCCACAACAATTCTTTTCGAGATACAACGTGTAGTTTTGGAGATACAAGCTAATTTTGTACTATGCGTTATTTCTTCTCGTAAAGAGTTTCCAATGCGTACGTATATGTCTTTACTCTGCAAAACTGTATTTCCTTATGAAGTGGTATTCTTACATATCCTTTCGAGAGAAAACTGTCCTGTGCCTTCTATTTGAGGCTACACACTCAGACATACACGCAACATGAAAGCTTTTCGACTTACAACGTGTTGTTTAGGAAAAACAAGATAATTTCGCACGATGCGGCGTTTCCTTAAAACGTGATTTTCTGAAAAATTTTGACGAAAGAAAATTCTCCTTTTGGTTCTCTTTAGATGCTACATGTTAAGACGTACACGCCACAACAATTCTTTTCGAGATACAACGTGTAGTTTTGGAGATACAAGCTAATTTTGTACTATGCGTTATTTCTTCTCGTAAAGAGTTTCCAATGCGTACGTATATGTCTTTACTCTGCAAAACTGTATTTCCTTATGAAGTGGTATTCTTACATATCCTTTCGAGAGAAAACTGTCCTGTGCCTTCTCTTTTGAGGCTACACACTCAGACATACACGCAACATGAAAGCTTTTCGACTTACAACGTGTTGTTTAGGAAAAACAAGATAATTTCGCACGATGCGGGATTTCCTTAAAACGTGATTTTCTGAAAAATTTTGACGAAAGGAAATTCTCCTTTTGGTTCTCTTTAGATGCTACATGTTAAGACGTACACGCCACAACAATTCTTTTCGAGATACAACGTGTAGTTTTGGAGATACAAGCTAATTTTGTACTATGCGTTATTTCTTCTCGTAAAGAGTTTCCAATGCGTACGTATATGTCTTTACTCTGCAAAACTGTATTTCCTTATGAAGTGGTATTCTTACATATCCTTTCGAGAGAAAACTGTCCTGTGCCTTCTCTTTTGAGGCTACACACTCAGACATACACGCAACATGAAAGCTTTTCGACTTACAACGTGTTGTTTAGGAAAAACAAGATAATTTCGCACGATGCGGGGTTTCCTTAAAACGTGATTTTCTGAAAAATTTTGACGAAAGAAAATTCTCCTTTTGGTTCTCTTTAGATGCTACATGTTAAGACGTACACGCCACAACAATTCTTTTCGAGATACAACGTGTAGTTTTGGAGATACAAGCTAATTTTGTACTATGCGTTATTTCTTCTCGTAAAGAGTTTCCAATGCGTACGTATATGTCTTTACTCTGCAAAACTGTATTTCCTTATGAAGTGGTATTCTTACATATCCTTTCGAGAGAAAACTGTCCTGTGCCTTCTCTTTTGAGGCTACACACTCAGACATACACGCAACATGAAAGCTTTTCGACTTACAACGTGTTGTTTAGGAAAAACAAGATAATTTCGCACGATGCGGGATTTCCTTAAAACGTGATTTTCTGAAAAATTTTGACGAAAGAAAATTCTCCTTTTGGTTCTCTTTAGATGCTACATGTTAAGACGTACACGCCACAACAATTCTTTTCGAGATACAACGTGTAGTTTTGGAGATACAAGCTAATTTTGTACTATGCGTTATTTCTTCTCGTAAAGAGTTTCCAATGCGTACATATATGTCTTTACTCTGCAAAACTGTATTTCCTTATGAAGTGGTATTCTTACATATCCTTTCGAGAGAAAACTGTCCTGTGCCTTCTCTTTTGAGGCTACATACTCAGACATACACGCAACATGAAAGCTTTTCGACTTACAACGTGTTGTTTAGGAAAAACAAGATAATTTCGCACGATGCGGGATTTCCTTAAAACGTGATTTTCTGAAAAATTTTGACGAAAGAAAATTCTCCTTTTGGTTCTCTTTAGATGCTACATGTTAAGACGTACACGCCACAACAATTCTTTTCGAGATACAACGTGTAGTTTTGGAGATACAAGCTAATTTTGTACTATGCGTTATTTCTTCTCGTAAAGAGTTTCCAATGCGTACGTATATGTCTTTACTCTGCAAAACTGTATTTCCTTATGAAGTGGTATTCTTACATATCCTTTCGAGAGAAAACTGTCCTGTGCCTTCTCTTTTGAGGCTACACACTCAGACATACACGCAACATGAAAGCTTTTCGACTTACAACGTGTTGTTTAGGAAAAACAAGATAATTTCGCACGATGCGGGATTTCCTTAAAACGTGATTTTCTGAAAAATTTTGACGAAAGAAAATTCTCCTTTTGGTTCTCTTTAGATGCTACATGTTAAGACGTACACGCCACAACAATTCTTTTCGAGATACAACGTGTAGTTTTGGAGATACAAGCTAATTTTGTACTATGCGTTATTTCTTCTCGTAAAGAGTTTCCAATGCGTACGTATATGTCTTTCTCTGCAAAACTGTATTTCCTTATGAAGTGGTATTCTTACATATCCTTTCGAGAGAAAACTGTCCTGTGCCTTCTCTTTTGAGGCTACACACTTAGACATACACGCAACATGAAAGCTTTTCGACTTACAACGTGTTGTTTAGGAAAAACAAGATAATTTCGCACGATGCGGGATTTCCTTAAAACGTGATTTTCTGAAAAATTTTGACGAAAGAAAATTCTCCTTTTGGTTCTCTTTAGATGCTACATGTTAAGACGTACACGCCACAACAATTCTTTTCGAGATACAACGTATAGTTTTGGAGATACAAGCTAATTTTGTACTATGCGTTATTTCTTCTCGTAAAGAGTTTCCAATGCGTACGTATATGTCTTTACTCTGCAAAAGTGTATTTCCTTATGAAGTGGTATTCTTACATATCCTTTCGAGAGAAAACTGTCCTGTGCCTTCTCTTTTGAGGCTACACACTCAGACATACACGCAACATGAAAGCTTTTCGACTTACAACGTGTTGTTTAGGAAAAACAAGATAATTTCGCACGATGCGGGATTTCCTTAAAACGTGATTTTCTGAAAAATTTTGACGAAAGAAAATTCTCCTTTTGGTTCTCTTTAGATGCTACATGTTAAGACGTACACGCCACAACAATTCTTTTCGAGATACAACGTGTAGTTTTGGAGATACAAGCTAATTTTGTACTATGCGTTATTTCTTCTCGTAAAGAGTTTCCAATGCGTACGTATATGTCTTTACTCTGCAAAACTGTATTTCCTTATGAAGTGGTATTCTTACATATCATTTCGAGAGAAAACTGTCCTGTGCCTTCTCTTTTGACGCTACACACTTAGACATACACGCAACATGAAAGCTTTTCGACTTACAACGTGTTGTTTAGGAAAAACAAGATAATTTCGCACGATGCGGGATTTCCTTAAAACGTGATTTTCTGAAAAATTTTGACGAAAGAAAATTCTCCTTTTGGTTCTCTTTAGATGCTACATGTTAAGACGTACACGCCACAACAATTCTTTTCGAGATACAACGTGTAGTTTTGGAGATACAAGCTAATTTTGTACTATGCGTTATTTCTTCTCGTAAAGAGTTTCCAATGCCTATGTATATGTCTTTACTCTGCAAAACTGTATTTCCTTATGAAGTGGTATTCTTACATATCCTTTCGAGAGAAAACTGTCCTGTGCCTTCTCTTTTGACGCTACACACTCAGACACACACGCAACATGAAAGCTTTTCGACTTACAACGTGTTGTTTAGGAAAAACAAGATAATTTCCCACGATGCGGGATTTCCTTAAAACGTGATTTTCTGAAAAATTTTGACGAAAGAAAATTCTCCTTTTCGTTCTCTTTAGATGCTACATGTTAAGACGTACACGCCACAACAATTCTATTCGAGATACAACGTGTAGTTTTGGAGATACAAGCTAATTTTGTACTATGCGTTATTTCTTCTCGTAAAGAGTTTCCAATGCGTACGTATATGTCTTTACTCTGCAAAACTGTATTTCCTTATGAAGTGGTATTCTTACATATCCTTTCGAGAGAAAACTGTCCTGTGCCTTCTCTTTTGAGGCTACACACTCAGACATACACGCAACATGAAAGCTTTTCGACTTACAACGTGTTGTTTAGGAAAAACAAGATAATTTCGCACGATGCGGGATTTCCTTAAAACGTGATTTTCTGAAAAATTTTGACGAAAGAAAATTCTCCTTTTGGTTCTCTTTAGATGCTACATGTTAAGACGTACACGCCACAACAATTCTTTTCGAGATACAACGTGTAGTTTTGGAGATACAAGCTAATTTTGTACTATGCGTTATTTCTTCTCGTAAAGAGTTTCCAATGCGTACGTATATGTCTTTACTCTGCAAAACTGTATTTCCTTATGAAGTGGTATTCTTACATATCATTTCGAGAGAAAACTGTCCTGTGCCTTCTCTTTTGACGCTACACACTTAGACATACACGCAACATGAAAGCTTTTCGACTTACAACGTGTTGTTTAGGAAAAACAAGATAATTTCGCACGATGCGGGATTTCCTTAAAACGTGATTTTCTGAAAAATTTTGACGAAAGAAAATTCTCCTTTTGGTTCTCTTTAGATGCTACATGTTAAGACGTACACGCCACAACAATTCTTTTCGAGATACAACGTGTAGTTTTGGAGATACAAGCTAATTTTGTACTATGCGTTATTTCTTCTCGTAAAGAGTTTCCAATGCGTACGTATATGTCTTTACTCTGCAAAACTGTATTTCCTTATGAAGTGGTATTCTTACATATCCTTTCGAGAGAAAACTGTCCTGTGCCTTCTCTTTTGAGGCTACACACTCAGACATACACGCAACATGAAAGCTTTTCGACTTACAACGTGTTGTTTAGGAAAAACAAGATAATTTCGCACGATGCGGGATTTCCTTAAAACGTGATTTTCTGAAAAATTTTGACGAAAGAAAATTCTCCTTTAGGTTCTCTTTAGATGCTACATGTTAAGACGTACACGCCACAACAATTCTTTTCGAGATACAACGTGTAGTTTTGGAGATACAAGCTAATTTTGTACTATGCGTTATTTCTTCTCGTAAAGAGTTTCCAATGCGTAAGTATATGTCTTTACTCTGCAAAACTGTATTTCCTTATGAAGTGGTATTCTTACATATCCTTTCGAGAGAAAACTGTCCTGTGCCTTCTCTTTTGAGGCTACACACTTAGACATACACGCAACATGAAAGCTTTTCGACTTACAACGTGTTGTTTAGGAAAAACAAGATAATTTCGCACGATGCGGGATTTCCTTAAAACGTGATTTTCTGAAAAATTTTGACGAAAGAAAATTCTCCTTTTGGTTCTCTTTAGATGCTACATGTTAAGACGTACACGCCACAACAATTCTTTTCGAGATACAACGTGTAGTTTTGGAGATACAAGCTAATTTTGTACTATGCGTTATTTCTTCTCCTAAAGAGTTTCCAATGCGTACGTATATGTCTTTACTCTGCAAAACTGTATTTCCTTATGAAGTGGTATTCTTACATATCCTTTCGAGAGAAAACTGTCCTGTGCCTTCTCTTTTGAGGCTACACACTTAGACATACACGCAACATGAAAGCTTTTCGACTTACAACGTGTTGTTTAGGAAAAACAAGATAATTTCGCACGATGCGGGATTTCCTTAAAACGTGATTTTCTGAAAAATTTTGACGAAAGAAAATTCTCCTTTTGGTTCTCTTTAGATGCTACATGTTAAGACGTACACGCCACAACAATTCTTTTCGAGATACAACGTGTAGTTTTGGAGATACAAGCTAATTTTGTACTATGCGTTATTTCTTCTCGTAAAGAGTTTCCAATGCGTACGTATATGTCTTTACTCTGCAAAACTGTATTTCCTTATGAAGTGCTATTCTTACATATCCTTTCGAGAGAAAACTGTCCTGTGCCTTCTCTTTTGAGGCTACACACTCAGACATACACGCAACATGAAAGCTTTTCGACTTACAACGTGTTGTTTAGGAAAAACAAGATAATTTCGCACGATGCGGGATTTCCTTAAAACGTGATTTTCTGAAAAATTTTGACGAAAGAAAATTCTCTTTTTGGTTCTCTTTAAATGCTACATGTTAAGACGTACACGCCACAACAATTCTTTTCGAGATACAACGTGTAGTTTTGGAGATACAAGCTAATTTTGTACTATGCGTTACTTCTTCTCGTAAAGAGTTTCCAATGCGTACGTATATGTCTTTACTCTGCAAAACTGTATTTCCTTATGAAGTGGTATTCTTACATATCCTTTCGAGAGAAAACTGTCCTGTGCCTTCTCTTTGAGGCTACACACTTAGACATACACGCAACATGAAAGCTTTTCGACTTACAACGTGTTGTTTAGGAAAAACAAGATAATTTCGCACGATGCGGGATTTCCTTAAAACGTGATTTTCTGAAAAATTTTGACGAAAGAAAATTCTCCTTTTGGTTCTCTTTAGATGCTACATGTTAAGACGTACACGCCACAACAATTCTTTTCGAGATACAACGTGTAGTTTTGGAGATACAAGCTAATTTTGTACTATGCGTTATTTCTTCTCGTAAAGAGTTTCCAATGCGTACGTATATGTCTTTACTCTGCAAAACTGTATTTCCTTATGAAGTGCTATTCTTACATATCCTTTCGAGAGAAAACTGTCCTGTGCCTTCTCTTTTGAGGCTACACACTCAGACATACACGCAACATGAAAGCTTTTCGACTTACAACGTGTTGTTTAGGAAAAACAAGATAATTTCGCACGATGCGGGGTTTCCTTAAAACGTGATTTTCTGAAAAATTTTGACGAAAGAAAATTCTCCTTTTGGTTCTCTTTAGATGCTACATGTTAAGACGTACACGCCACAACAATTCTTTTCGAGATACAACGTGTAGTTTTGGAGATACAAGCTAATTTTGTACTATGCGTTATTTCTTCTCATAAAGAGTTTCCAATGCGTACGTATATGACTTTACTCTGCAAAACTGTATTTCCTTATGAAGTGGTATTCTTACATATCCTTTCGAGAGAAAACTGTCCTGTGCCTTCTCTTTTGAGGCTACACACTCAGACATACACGCAACATGAAAGCTTTTCGACTAACAACGTGTTGTTTAGGAAAAACAAGATAATTTCGCAGGATGCGGGATTTCCTTAAAACGTGATTTTCTGAAAAATTTTGACGAAAGGAAATTCTCCTTTTGGTTCTCTTTAGATGCTACATGTTAAGACGTACACGCCACAACAATTCTTTTCGAGATACAACGTGTAGTTTTGGAGATACAAGCTAATTTTGTACTATGCGTTATTTCTTCTCGTAAAGAGTTTCCAATGCGTACGTATATGTCTTTACTCTGCAAAACTGTATTTCCTTATGAAGTGGTATTCTTACATATCCTTTCGAGAGAAAACTGTCCTGTGCCTTCTCTTTTGAGGCTACACACTCAGACATACACGCAACATGAAAGCTTTTCGACTTACAACGTGTTGTTTAGGAAAAACAAGATAATTTCGCACGATGCGGGATTTCCTTAAAACGTGATTTTCTGAAAAATTTTGACGAAAGGAAATTCTCCTTTTGGTTCTCTTTAGATGCTACATGTTAAGACGTACACGCCACAACAATTCTTTTCGAGATACAACGTGTAGTTTTGGAGATACAAGCTAATTTTGTACTATGCGTTATTTCTTCTCGTAAAGAGTTTCCAATGCGTACCTATATGTCTTTACTCTGCAAAACTGTATTTCCTTATGAAGTGGTATTCTTACATATCCTTACGAGAGAAAACTGTCCTGTGCCTTCTCTTTTGAGGCTACACACTCAGACATACACGCAACATGAAAGCTTTTCGACTTACAACGTGTTGTTTAGGAAAAACAAGATAATTTCGCACGATGCGGGGTTTCCTTAAAACGTGATTTTCTGAAAAATTTTGACGAAAGAAAATTCTCCTTTTGGTTCTCTTTAGATGCTACATGTTAAGACGTACACGCCACAACAATTCTTTTCGAGATACAACGTGTAGTTTTGGAGATACAAGCTAATTTTGTACTATGCGTTATTTCTTCTCGTAAAGAGTTTCCAATGCGTACGTATATGTCTTTACTCTGCAAAACTGTATTTCCTTATGAAGTGGTATTCTTACATATCCTTTCGAGAGAAAACTGTCCTGTGCCTTCTCTTTTGAGGCTACACACTCAGACATACACGCAACATGAAAGCTTTTCGACTTACAACGTGTTGTTTAGGAAAAACAAGATAATTTCGCACGATTCGGGGTTTCCTTAAAACGTGATTTTCTGAAAAATTTTGACGAAAGAAAATTCTCCTTTTGGTTCTCTTTAGATGCTAAATGTTAAGACGTACACGCCACAACAATTCTTTTCGAGATACAACGTGTAGTTTTGGAGATACAAGCTAATTTTGTACTATGCGTTATTTCTTCTCGTAAAGAGTTTCCAATGCGTACGTATATGTCTTTACTCTGCAAAACTGTATTTCCTTATGAAGTGGTATTCTTACATATCCTTTCGAGAGAAAACTGTCCTGTGCCTTCTCTTTGAGGCTACACACTTAGACATACACGCAACATGAAAGCTTTTCGACTTACAACGTGTTGTTTAGGAAAAACAAGATAATTTCGCACGATGCGGGATTTCCTTAAAACGTGATTTTCTGAAAAATTTTGACGAAAGAAAATTCTCCTTTTGGTTCTCTTTAGATGCTACATGTTAAGACGTACACGCCACAACAATTCTTTTCGAGATACAACGTGTAGTTTTGGAGATACAAGCTAATTTTGTACTATGCGTTATTTCTTCTCGTAAAGAGTTTCCAATGCGTACGTATATGTCTTTACTCTGCAAAACTGTATTTCCTTATGAAGTGCTATTCTTACATATCCTTTCGAGAGAAAACTGTCCTGTGCCTTCTCTTTTGAGGCTACACACTCAGACATACACGCAACATGAAAGCTTTTCGACTTACAACGTGTTGTTTAGGAAAAACAAGATAATTTCGCACGATGCGGGGTTTCCTTAAAACGTGATTTTCTGAAAAATTTTGACGAAAGAAAATTCTCCTTTTGGTTCTCTTTAGATGCTACATGTTAAGACGTACACGCCACAACAATTCTTTTCGAGATACAACGTGTAGTTTTGGAGATACAAGCTAATTTTGTACTATGCGTTATTTCTTCTCATAAAGAGTTTCCAATGCGTACGTATATGACTTTACTCTGCAAAACTGTATTTCCTTATGAAGTGGTATTCTTACATATCCTTTCGAGAGAAAACTGTCCTGTGCCTTCTCTTTTGAGGCTACACACTCAGACATACACGCAACATGAAAGCTTTTCGACTAACAACGTGTTGTTTAGGAAAAACAAGATAATTTCGCAGGATGCGGGATTTCCTTAAAACGTGATTTTCTGAAAAATTTTGACGAAAGGAAATTCTCCTTTTGGTTCTCTTTAGATGCTACATGTTAAGACGTACACGCCACAACAATTCTTTTCGAGATACAACGTGTAGTTTTGGAGATACAAGCTAATTTTGTACTATGCGTTATTTCTTCTCGTAAAGAGTTTCCAATGCGTACGTATATGTCTTTACTCTGCAAAACTGTATTTCCTTATGAAGTGGTATTCTTACATATCCTTTCGAGAGAAAACTGTCCTGTGCCTTCTCTTTTGAGGCTACACACTCAGACATACACGCAACATGAAAGCTTTTCGACTTACAACGTGTTGTTTAGGAAAAACAAGATAATTTCGCACGATGCGGGATTTCCTTAAAACGTGATTTTCTGAAAAATTTTGACGAAAGGAAATTCTCCTTTTGGTTCTCTTTAGATGCTACATGTTAAGACGTACACGCCACAACAATTCTTTTCGAGATACAACGTGTAGTTTTGGAGATACAAGCTAATTTTGTACTATGCGTTATTTCTTCTCGTAAAGAGTTTCCAATGCGTACCTATATGTCTTTACTCTGCAAAACTGTATTTCCTTATGAAGTGGTATTCTTACATATCCTTACGAGAGAAAACTGTCCTGTGCCTTCTCTTTTGAGGCTACACACTCAGACATACACGCAACATGAAAGCTTTTCGACTTACAACGTGTTGTTTAGGAAAAACAAGATAATTTCGCACGATGCGGGGTTTCCTTAAAACGTGATTTTCTGAAAAATTTTGACGAAAGAAAATTCTCCTTTTGGTTCTCTTTAGATGCTACATGTTAAGACGTACACGCCACAACAATTCTTTTCGAGATACAACGTGTAGTTTTGGAGATACAAGCTAATTTTGTACTATGCGTTATTTCTTCTCGTAAAGAGTTTCCAATGCGTACGTATATGTCTTTACTCTGCAAAACTGTATTTCCTTATGAAGTGGTATTCTTACATATCCTTTCGAGAGAAAACTGTCCTGTGCCTTCTCTTTTGAGGCTACACACTCAGACATACACGCAACATGAAAGCTTTTCGACTTACAACGTGTTGTTTAGGAAAAACAAGATAATTTCGCACGATTCGGGGTTTCCTTAAAACGTGATTTTCTGAAAAATTTTGACGAAAGAAAATTCTCCTTTTGGTTCTCTTTAGATGCTAAATGTTAAGACGTACACGCTACAACAATTCTTTTCGAGATACAACGTGTAGTTTTGGAGATACAAGCTAATTTTGTACTATGCGTTATTTCTTCTCGTAAAGAGTTTCCAATGCGTACGTATATGTCTTTACTCTGCAAAACTGTATTTCCTTATGAAGTGGTATTCTTACATATCCTTTCGAGAGAAAACTGTCCTGTGCCTTCTCTTTTGAGGCTACACACTTAGACATACACGCAACATGAAAGCTTTTCGACTTACAACGTGTTGTTTAGGAAAAACAAGATAATTTCGCACGATGCGGGATTTCCTTAAAACGTGATTTTCTGAAAAATTTTGACGAAAGAAAATTCTCCTTTTGGTTCTCTTTAGATGCTACATGTTAAGACGTACACGCCACAACAATTCTTTTCGAGATACAACGTATAGTTTTGGAGATACAAGCTAATTTTGTACTATGCGTTATTTCTTCTCGTAAAGAGTTTCCAATGCGTACGTATATGTCTTTACTCTGCAAAAGTGTATTTCCTTATGAAGTGGTATTCTTACATATCCTTTCGAGAGAAAACTGTCCTGTGCCTTCTCTTTTGAGGCTACACACTCAGACATACACGCAACATGAAAGCTTTTCGACTTACAACGTGTTGTTTAGGAAAAACAAGATAATTTCGCACGATGCGGGATTTCCTTAAAACGTGATTTTCTGAAAAATTTTGACGAAAGAAAATTCTCCTTTTGGTTCTCTTTAGATGCTACATGTTAAGACGTACACGCCACAACAATTCTTTTCGAGATACAACGTGTAGTTTTGGAGATACAAGCTAATTTTGTACTATGCGTTATTTCTTCTCGTAAAGAGTTTCCAATGCGTACGTATATGTCTTTACTCTGCAAAACTGTATTTCCTTATGAAGTGGTATTCTTACATATCATTTCGAGAGAAAACTGTCCTGTGCCTTCTCTTTTGACGCTACACACTTAGACATACACGCAACATGAAAGCTTTTCGACTTACAACGTGTTGTTTAGGAAAAACAAGATAATTTCGCACGATGCGGGATTTCCTTAAAACGTGATTTTCTGAAAAATTTTGACGAAAGAAAATTCTCCTTTTCGTTCTCTTTAGATGCTACATGTTAAGACGTACACGCCACAACAATTCTTTTCGAGATACAACGTGTAGTTTTGGAGATACAAGCTAATTTTGTACTATGCGTTATTTCTTCTCGTAAAGAGTTTCCAATGCGTACGTATATGTCTTTACTCTGCAAAACTGTATTTCCTTATGAAGTGGTATTCTTACATATCCTTTCGAGAGAAAACTGTCCTGTGCCTTCTCTTTTGAGGCTACACACTCAGACATACACGCAACATGAAAGCTTTTCGACTTACAACGTGTTGTTTAGGAAAAACAAGATAATTTCGCACGATGCGGGATTTCCTTAAAACGTGATTTTCTGAAAAATTTTGACGAAAGAAAATTCTCCTTTAGGTTCTCTTTAGATGCTACATGTTAAGACGTACACGCCACAACAATTCTTTTCGAGATACAACGTGTAGTTTTGGAGATACAAGCTAATTTTGTACTATGCGTTATTTCTTCTCGTAAAGAGTTTCCAATGCGTAAGTATATGTCTTTACTCTGCAAAACTGTATTTCCTTATGAAGTGGTATTCTTACATATCCTTTCGAGAGAAAACTGTCCTGTGCCTTCTCTTTTGAGGCTACACACTTAGACATACACGCAACATGAAAGCTTTTCGACTTACAACGTGTTGTTTAGGAAAAACAAGATAATTTCGCACGATGCGGGATTTCCTTAAAACGTGATTTTCTGAAAAATTTTGACGAAAGAAAATTCTCCTTTTGGTTCTCTTTAGATGCTACATGTTAAGACGTACATGCCACAACAATTCTTTTCGAGATACAACGTGTAGTTTTGGAGATACAAGCTAATTTTGTACTATGCGTTATTTCTTCTCGTAAAGAGTTTCCAATGCGTACGTATATGTCTTTACTCTGCAAAACTGTATTTCCTTATGAAGTGGTATTCTTACATATCCTTTCGAGAGAAAACTGTCCTGTGCCTTCTCTTTTGAGGCTACACACTCAGACATACACGCAACATGAAAGCTTTTCGACTTACAACGTGTTGTTTAGGAAAAACAAGATAATTTCGCACGATGCGGGATTTCCTTAAAACGTGATTTTCTGAAAAATTTTGACGAAAGAAAATTCTCCTTTTGGTTCTCTTTAGATGCTACATGTTAAGACGTACACGCCACAACAATTCTTTTCGAGATACAACGTGTAGTTTTGGAGATACAAGCTAATTTTGTACTATGCGTTATTTCTTCTCCTAAAGAGTTTCCAATGCGTACGTATATGTCTTTACTCTGCAAAACTGTATTTCCTTATGAAGTGGTATTCTTACATATCCTTTCGAGAGAAAACTGTCCTGTGCCTTCTCTTTTGAGGCTACACACTTAGACATACACGCAACATGAAAGCTTTTCGACTTACAACGTGTTGTTTAGGAAAAACAAGATAATTTCGCACGATGCGGGATTTCCTTAAAACGTGATTTTCTGAAAAATTTTGACGAAAGAAAATTCTCCTTTTGGTTCTCTTTAGATGCTACATGTTAAGACGTACACGCCACAACAATTCTTTTCGAGATACAACGTGTAGTTTTGGAGATACAAGCTAATTTTGTACTATGCGTTATTTCTTCTCGTAAAGAGTTTCCAATGCGTACGTATATGTCTTTACTCTGCAAAACTGTATTTCCTTATGAAGTGCTATTCTTACATATCCTTTCGAGAGAAAACTGTCCTGTGCCTTCTCTTTTGAGGCTACACACTCAGACATACACGCAACATGAAAGCTTTTCGACTTACAACGTGTTGTTTAGGAAAAACAAGATAATTTCGCACGATGCGGGATTTCCTTAAAACGTGATTTTCTGAAAAATTTTGACGAAAGAAAATTCTCCTTTTGGTTCTCTTTAGATGCTACATGTTAAGACGTACACGCCACAACAATTCTTTTCGAGATACAACGTGTAGTTTTGGAGATACAAGCTAATTTTGTACTATGCGTTACTTCTTCTCGTAAAGAGTTTCCAATGCGTACGTATATGTCTTTACTCTGCAAAACTGTATTTCCTTATGAAGTGGTATTCTTACATATCCTTTCGAGAGAAAACTGTCCTGTGCCTTCTCTTTTGAGGCTACACACTTAGACATACACGCAACATGAAAGCTTTTCGACTTACAACGTGTTGTTTAGGAAAAACAAGATAATTTCGCACGATGCGGGATTTCCTTAAAACGTGATTTTCTGAAAAATTTTGACGAAAGAAAATTCTCCTTTTGGTTCTCTTTAGATGCTACATGTTAAGACGTACACGCCACAACAATTCCTTTCGAGATACAACGTGTAGTTTTGGAGATACAAGCTAATTTTGTACTATGCGTTATTTCTTCTCGTAAAGAGTTTCCAATGCGTACGTATATGTCTTTACTCTGCAAAACTGTATTTCCTTATGAAGTGCTATTCTTACATATCCTTTCGAGAGAAAACTGTCCTGTGCCTTCTCTTTTGAGGCTACACACTCAGACATACACGCAACATGAAAGCTTTTCGACTTACAACGTGTTGTTTAGGAAAAACAAGATAATTTCGCACGATGCGGGGTTTCCTTAAAACGTGATTTTCTGAAAAATTTTGACGAAAGAAAATTCTCCTTTTGGTTCTCTTTAGATGCTACATGTTAAGACGTACACGCCACAACAATTCTTTTCGAGATACAACGTGTAGTTTTGGAGATACAAGCTAATTTTGTACTATGCGTTATTTCTTCTCGTAAAGAGTTTCCAATGCGTACGTATATGACTTTACTCTGCAAAACTGTATTTCCTTATGAAGTGGTATTCTTACATATCCTTTCGAGAGAAAACTGTCCTGTGCCTTCTCTTTTGAGGCTACACACTTAGACATACACGCAACATGAAAGCTTTTCGACTTACAACGTGTTGTTTAGGAAAAACAAGATAATTTCGCACGATGCGGGATTTCCTTAAAACGTGATTTTCTGAAAAATTTTGACGAAAGAAAATTCTCCTTTTGGTTCTCTTTAGATGCTACATGTTAAGACGTACACGCCACAACAATTCTTTTCGAGATACAACGTGTAGTTTTGGAGATACAAGCTAATTTTGTACTATGCGTTATTTCTTCTCGTAAAGAGTTTCCAATGCGTACGTATATGTCTTTACTCTGCAAAACTGTATTTCCTTATGAAGTGCTATTCTTACATATCCTTTCGAGAGAAAACTGTCCTGTGCCTTCTCTTTTGAGGCTACACACTCAGACATACACGCAACATGAAAGCTTTTCGACTTACAACGTGTTGTTTAGGAAAAACAAGATAATTTCGCACGATGCGGGATTTCCTTAAAACGTGATTTTCTGAAAAATTTTGACGAAAGAAAATTCTCCTTTTGGTTCTCTTTAGATGCTACATGTTAAGACGTACACGCCACAACAATTCTTTTCGAGATACAACGTGTAGTTTTGGAGATACAAGCTAATTTTGTACTATGCGTTACTTCTTCTCGTAAAGAGTTTCCAATGCGTACGTATATGTCTTTACTCTGCAAAACTGTATTTCCTTATGAAGTGGTATTCTTACATATCCTTTCGAGAGAAAACTGTCCTGTGCCTTCTCTTTTGAGGCTACACACTTAGACATACACGCAACATGAAAGCTTTTCGACTTACAACGTGTTGTTTAGGAAAAACAAGATAATTTCGCACGATGCGGGATTTCCTTAAAACGTGATTTTCTGAAAAATTTTGACGAAAGAAAATTCTCCTTTTGGTTCTCTTTAGATGCTACATGTTAAGACGTACACGCCACAACAATTCTTTTCGAGATACAACGTGTAGTTTTGGAGATACAAGCTAATTTTGTACTATGCGTTATTTCTTCTCGTAAAGAGTTTCCAATGCGTACGTATATGTCTTTACTCTGCAAAACTGTATTTCCTTATGAAGTGCTATTCTTACATATCCTTTCGAGAGAAAACTGTCCTGTGCCTTCTCTTTTGAGGCTACACACTCAGACATACACGCAACATGAAAGCTTTTCGACTTACAACGTGTTGTTTAGGAAAAACAAGATAATTTCGCACGATGCGGGATTTCCTTAAAACGTGATTTTCTGAAAAATTTTGACGAAAGAAAATTCTCCTTTTGGTTCTCTTTAGATGCTACATGTTAAGACGTACACGCCACAACAATTCTTTTCGAGATACAACGTGTAGTTTTGGAGATACAAGCTAATTTTGTACTATGCGTTACTTCTTCTCGTAAAGAGTTTCCAATGCGTACGTATATGTCTTTACTCTGCAAAACTGTATTTCCTTATGAAGTGGTATTCTTACATATCCTTTCGAGAGAAAACTGTCCTGTGCCTTCTCTTTTGAGGCTACACACTCAGACATACACGCAACATGAAAGCTTTTCGACTTACAACGTGTTGTTTAGGAAAAACAAGATAATTTCGCACGATGCGGGATTTCCTTAAAACGTGATTTTCTGAAAAATTTTGACGAAAGAAAATTCTCCTTTTGGTTCTCTTTAGATGCTACATGTTAAGACGTACACGCCACAACAATTCTTTTCGAGATACAACGTGTAGTTTTGGAGATACAAGCTAATTTTGTACTATGCGTTATTTCTTCTCGTAAAGAGTTTCCAATGCGTACGTATATGTCTTTACTCTGCAAAACTGTATTTCCTTATGAAGTGCTATTCTTACATATCCTTTCGAGAGAAAACTGTCCTGTGCCTTCTCTTTTGAGGCTACACACTCAGACATACACGCAACATGAAAGCTTTTCGACTTACAACGTGTTGTTTAGGAAAAACAAGATAATTTCGCACGATGCGGGATTTCCTTAAAACGTGATTTTCTGAAAAATTTTGACGAAAGAAAATTCTCCTTTTGGTTCTCTTTAGATGCTACATGTTAAGACGTACACGCCACAACAATTCTTTTCGAGATACAACGTGTAGTTTTGGAGATACAAGCTAATTTTGTACTATGCGTTACTTCTTCTCGTAAAGAGTTTCCAATGCGTACGTATATGTCTTTACTCTGCAAAACTGTATTTCCTTATGAAGTGGTATTCTTACATATCCTTTCGAGAGAAAACTGTCCTGTGCCTTCTCTTTTGAGGCTACACACTCAGACATACACGCAACATGAAAGCTTTTCGACTTACAACGTGTTGTTTAGGAAAAACAAGATAATTTCGCACGATGCGGGATTTCCTTAAAACGTGATTTTCTGAAAAATTTTGACGAAAGAAAATTCTCCTTTTGGTTCTCTTTAGATGCTACATGTTAAGACGTACACGCCACAACAATTCTTTTCGAGATACAACGTGTAGTTTTGGAGATACAAGCTAATTTTGTACTATGCGTTATTTCTTCTCGTAAAGAGTTTCCAATGCGTACGTATATGTCTTTACTCTGCAAAACTGTATTTCCTTATGAAGTGCTATTCTTACATATCCTTTCGAGAGAAAACTGTCCTGTGCCTTCTCTTTTGAGGCTACACACTCAGACATACACGCAACATGAAAGCTTTTCGACTTACAACGTGTTGTTTAGGAAAAACAAGATAATTTCGCACGATGCGGGGTTTCCTTAAAACGTGATTTTCTGAAAAATTTTGACGAAAGAAAATTCTCCCTTTGGTTCTCTTTAGATGCTACATGTTAAGACGTACACGCCACAACAATTCTTTTCGAGATACAACGTGTAGTTTTGGAGATACAAGCTAATTTTGTACTATGCGTTATTTCTTCTCGTAAAGAGTTTCCAATGCGTACGTATATGACTTTACTCTGCAAAACTGTATTTCCTTATGAAGTGGTATTCTTACATATCCTTTCGAGAGAAAACTGTCCTGTGCCTTCTCTTTTGAGGCTACACACTCAGACATACACGCAACATGAAAGCTTTTCGACTTACAACGTGTTGTTTAGGAAAAACAAGATAATTTCGCACGATGCGGGATTTCCTTAAAACGTGATTTTCTGAAAAATTTTGACGAAAGGAAATTCTCCTTTTGGTTCTCTTTAGATGCTACATGTTAAGACGTACACGCCACAACAATTCTTTTCGAGATACAACGTGTAGTTTTGGAGATACAAGCTAATTTTGTACTATGCATTATTTCTTCTCGTAAAGAGTTTCCAATGCGTACGTATATGTCTTTACTCTGCAAAACTGTATTTCCTTATGAAGTGGTATTCTTACATATCCTTTCGAGAGAAAACTGTCCTGTGCCTTCTCTTTTGAGGCTACACACTCAGACATACACGCAACATGAAAGCTTTTCGACTTACAACGTGTTGTTTAGGAAAAACAAGATAATTTCGCACGATGCGGGATTTCCTTAAAACGTGATTTTCTGAAAAATTTTGACGAAAGAAAATTCTCCTTTAGGTTCTCTTTAGATGCTACATGTTAAGACGTACACGCCACAACAATTCTTTTCGAGATACAACGTGTAGTTTTGGAGATACAAGCTAATTTTGTACTATGCGTTATTTCTTCTCGTAAAGAGTTTCCAATGCGTAAGTATATGTCTTTACTCTGCAAAACTGTATTTCCTTATGAAGTGGTATTCTTACATATCCTTTCGAGAGAAAACTGTCCTGTGCCTTCTCTTTTGAGGCTACACACTTAGACATACACGCAACATGAAAGCTTTTCGACTTACAACGTGTTGTTTAGGAAAAACAAGATAATTTCGCACGATGCGGGATTTCCTTAAAACGTGATTTTCTGAAAAATTTTGACGAAAGAAAATTCTCCTTTTGGTTCTCTTTAGATGCTACATGTTAAGACGTACATGCCACAACAATTCTTTTCGAGATACAACGTGTAGTTTTGGAGATACAAGCTAATTTTGTACTATGCGTTATTTCTTCTCGTAAAGAGTTTCCAATGCGTACGTATATGTCTTTACTCTGCAAAACTGTATTTCCTTATGAAGTGGTATTCTTACATATCCTTTCGAGAGAAAACTGTCCTGTGCCTTCTCTTTTGAGGCTACACACTCAGACATACACGCAACATGAAAGCTTTTCGACTTACAACGTGTTGTTTAGGAAAAACAAGATAATTTCGCACGATGCGGGATTTCCTTAAAACGTGATTTTCTGAAAAATTTTGACGAAAGAAAATTCTCCTTTTGGTTCTCTTTAGATGCTACATGTTAAGACGTACACGCCACAACAATTCTTTTCGAGATACAACGTGTAGTTTTGGAGATACAAGCTAATTTTGTACTATGCGTTATTTCTTCTCCTAAAGAGTTTCCAATGCGTACGTATATGTCTTTACTCTGCAAAACTGTATTTCCTTATGAAGTGGTATTCTTACATATCCTTTCGAGAGAAAACTGTCCTGTGCCTTCTCTTTTGAGGCTACACACTTAGACATACACGCAACATGAAAGCTTTTCGACTTACAACGTGTTGTTTAGGAAAAACAAGATAATTTCGCACGATGCGGGATTTCCTTAAAACGTGATTTTCTGAAAAATTTTGACGAAAGAAAATTCTCCTTTTGGTTCTCTTTAGATGCTACATGTTAAGACGTACACGCCACAACAATTCTTTTCGAGATACAACGTGTAGTTTTGGAGATACAAGCTAATTTTGTACTATGCGTTATTTCTTCTCGTAAAGAGTTTCCAATGCGTACGTATATGTCTTTACTCTGCAAAACTGTATTTCCTTATGAAGTGCTATTCTTACATATCCTTTCGAGAGAAAACTGTCCTGTGCCTTCTCTTTTGAGGCTACACACTCAGACATACACGCAACATGAAAGCTTTTCGACTTACAACGTGTTGTTTAGGAAAAACAAGATAATTTCGCACGATGCGGGATTTCCTTAAAACGTGATTTTCTGAAAAATTTTGACGAAAGAAAATTCTCCTTTTGGTTCTCTTTAGATGCTACATGTTAAGACGTACACGCCACAACAATTCTTTTCGAGATACAACGTGTAGTTTTGGAGATACAAGCTAATTTTGTACTATGCGTTACTTCTTCTCGTAAAGAGTTTCCAATGCGTACGTATATGTCTTTACTCTGCAAAACTGTATTTCCTTATGAAGTGGTATTCTTACATATCCTTTCGAGAGAAAACTGTCCTGTGCCTTCTCTTTTGAGGCTACACACTTAGACATACACGCAACATGAAAGCTTTTCGACTTACAACGTGTTGTTTAGGAAAAACAAGATAATTTCGCACGATGCGGGATTTCCTTAAAACGTGATTTTCTGAAAAATTTTGACGAAAGAAAATTCTCCTTTTGGTTCTCTTTAGATGCTACATGTTAAGACGTACACGCCACAACAATTCTTTTCGAGATACAACGTGTAGTTTTGGAGATACAAGCTAATTTTGTACTATGCGTTATTTCTTCTCGTAAAGAGTTTCCAATGCGTACGTATATGTCTTTACTCTGCAAAACTGTATTTCCTTATGAAGTGCTATTCTTACATATCCTTTCGAGAGAAAACTGTCCTGTGCCTTCTCTTTTGAGGCTACACACTCAGACATACACGCAACATGAAAGCTTTTCGACTTACAACGTGTTGTTTAGGAAAAACAAGATAATTTCGCACGATGCGGGGTTTCCTTAAAACGTGATTTTCTGAAAAATTTTGACGAAAGAAAATTCTCCTTTTGGTTCTCTTTAGATGCTACATGTTAAGACGTACACGCCACAACAATTCTTTTCGAGATACAACGTGTAGTTTTGGAGATACAAGCTAATTTTGTACTATGCGTTATTTCTTCTCGTAAAGAGTTTCCAATGCGTACGTATATGACTTTACTCTGCAAAACTGTATTTCCTTATGAAGTGGTATTCTTACATATCCTTTCGAGAGAAAACTGTCCTGTGCCTTCTCTTTTGAGGCTACACACTCAGACATACACGCAACATGAAAGCTTTTTGACTAACAACGTGTTGTTTAGGAAAAACAAGATAATTTCGCACGATGCGGGATTTCCTTAAAACGTGATTTTCTGAAAAATTTTGACGAAAGGAAATTCTCCTTTTGGTTCTCTTTAGATGCTACATGTTAAGACGTACACGCCACAACAATTCTTTTCGAGATACAACGTGTAGTTTTGGAGATACAAGCTAATTTTGTACTATGCGTTATTTCTTCTCATAAAGAGTTTCCAATGCGTACGTATATGTCTTTACTCTGCAAAACTGTATTTCCTTATGAAGTGGTATTCTTACATATCCTTTCGAGAGAAAACTGTCCTGTGCCTTCTCTTTTGAGGCTACACACTCAGACATACACGCAACATGAAAGCTTTTCGACTTACAACGTGTTGTTTAGGAAAAACAAGATAATTTCGCACGATGCGGGATTTCCTTAAAACGTGATTTTCTGAAAAATTTTGACGAAAGGAAATTCTCCTTTTGGTTCTCTTTAGATGCTACATGTTAAGACGTACACGCCACAACAATACTTTTCGAGATACAACGTGTAGTTTTGGAGATACAAGCTAATTTTGTACTATGCGTTATTTCTTCTCGTAAAGAGTTTCCAATGCGTACGTATATGTCTTTACTCTGCAAAACTGTATTTCCTTATGAAGTGGTATTCTTACATATCCTTACGAGAGAAAACTGTCCTGTGCCTTCTCTTTTGAGGCTACACACTCAGACATACACGCAACATGAAAGCTTTTCGACTTACAACGTGTTGTTTAGGAAAAACAAGATAATTTCGCACGATGCGGGGTTTCCTTAAAACGTGATTTTCTGAAAAATTTTGACGACAGAAAATTCTCCTTTTGGTTCTCTTTAGATGCTACATGTTAAGACGTACACGCCACAACAATTCTTTTCGAGATACAACGTGTAGTTTTGGAGATACAAGCTAATTTTGTACTATGCGTTATTTCTTCTCGTAAAGAGTTTCCAATGCGTACGTATATGTCTTTACTCTGCAAAACTGTATTTCCTTATGAAGTGGTATTCTTACATATCCTTTCGAGAGAAAACTGTCCTGTGCCTTCTCTTTTGAGGCTACACACTCAGACATACACGCAACATGAAAGCTTTTCGACTTACAACGTGTTGTTTAGGAAAAACAAGATAATTTCGCACGATGCGGGATTTCCTTAAAACGTGATTTTCTGAAAAATTTTGACGAAAGAAAATTCTCCTTTTGGTTCTCTTTAGATGCTACATGTTAAGACGTACACGCCACAACAATTCTTTTCGAGATACAACGTGTAGTTTTGGAGATACAAGCTAATTTTGTACTATGCGTTATTTCTTCTCATAAAGAGTTTCCAATGCGTACGTATATGTCTTTACTCTGCAAAACTGTATTTCCTTATGAAGTGGTATTCTTACATATCCTTTCGAGAGAAAACTGTCCTGTGCCTTCCCTTTTGAGGCTACACACTTAGACATACACGCAACATGAAAGCTTTTCGACTTACAACGTGTTGTTTAGGAAAAACAAGATAATTTCGCACGATGCGGGATTTCCTTAAAACGTGATTTTCTGAAAAATTTTGACGAAAGAAAATTCTCCTTTTGGTTCTCTTTAGATGCTACATGTTAAGACGTACACGCCACAACAATTCTTTTCGAGATACAACGTGTAGTTTTGGAGATACAAGCTAATTTTGTACTATGCGTTATTTCTTCTCGTAAAGAGTTTCCAATGCGTACGTATATGTCTTTACTCTGCAAAAGTGTATTTCCTTATGAAGTGGTATTCTTACATATCATTTCGAGAGAAAACTGTCCTGTGCCTTCTCTTTTGAGGCTACACACTCAGACATACACGCAACATGAAAGCTTTTCGACTTACAACGTGTTGTTTAGGAAAAACAAGATAATTTCGCACGATGCGGGATTTCCTTAAAACGTGATTTTCTGAAAAATTTTGACGAAAGAAAATTCTCCTTTTGGTTCTCTTTAGATGCTACATGTTAAGACGTACACGCCACAACAATTCTTTTCGAGATACAACGTGTAGTTTTGGAGATACGAGCTAATTTTGTACTATGCGTTATTTCTTCTCGTAAAGAGTTTCCAATGCGTACGTATATGTCTTTACTCTGCAAAACTGTATTTCCTTATGAAGTGGTATTCTTACATATCATTTCGAGAGAAAACTGTCCTGTGCCTTCTCTTTTGACGCTACACACTTAGACATACACGCAACATGAAAGCTTTTCGACTTACAACGTGTTGTTTAGGAAAAACAAGATAATTTCGCACGATGCGGGATTTCCTTAAAACGTGATTTTCTGAAAAATTTTGACGAAAGAAAATTCTCCTTTTGGTTCTCTTTAGATGCTACATGTTAAGACGTACACGCCACAACAATTCTTTTCGAGATACAACGTGTAGTTTTGGAGATACAAGCTAATTTTGTACTATGCGTTATTTCTTCTCGTAAAGAGTTTCCAATGCGTACGTATATGTCTTTACTCTGCAAAACTGTATTTCCTTATGAAGTGGTATTCTTACATATCCTTTCGAGAGAAAACTGTCCTGTGCCTTCTCTTTTGACGCTACACACTCAGACATACACGCAACATGAAAGCTTTTCGACTTACAACGTGTTGTTTATGAAAAACAAGATAATTTCCCACGATGCGGGATTTCCTTAAAACGTGATTTTCTGAAAAATTTTGACGAAAGAAAATTCTCCTTTTCGTTCTCTTTAGATGCTACATGTTAAGACGTACACGCCACAACAATTCTTTTCGAGATACAACGTGTAGTTTTGGAGATACAAGCTAATTTTGTACTATGCGTTATTTCTTCTCGTAAAGAGTTTCCAATGCGTACGTATATGTCTTTACTCTGCAAAACTGTATTTCCTTATGAAGTGGTATTCTTACATATCCTTTCGAGAGAAAACTGTCCTGTGCCTTCTCTTTTGAGGCTACACACTCAGACATACACGCAACATGAAAGCTTTTCGACTTACAACGTGTTGTTTAGGAAAAACAAGATAATTTCGCACGATGCGGGATTTCCTTAAAACGTGATTTTCTGAAAAATTTTGACGAAAGAAAATTCTCCTTTAGGTTCTCTTTAGATGCTACATGTTAAGACGTACACGCCACAACAATTCTTTTCGAGATACAACGTGTAGTTTTGGAGATACAAGCTAATTTTGTACTATGCGTTATTTCTTCTCGTAAAGAGTTTCCAATGCGTACGTATATGTCTTTACTCTGCAAAACTGTATTTCCTTATGAAGTGGTATTCTTACATATCCTTTCGAGAGAAAACTGTCCTGTGCCTTCTCTTTTGAGGCTACACACTTAGACATACACGCAACATGAAAGCTTTTCGACTTACAACGTGTTGTTTAGGAAAAACAAGATAATTTCGCACGATGCGGGATTTCCTTAAAACGTGATTTTCTGAAAAATTTTGACGAAAGAAAATTCTCCTTTTGGTTCTCTTTAGATGCTACATGTTAAGACGTACATGCCACAACAATTCTTTTCGAGATACAACGTGTAGTTTTGGAGATACAAGCTAATTTTGTACTATGCGTTATTTCTTCTCGTAAAGAGTTTCCAATGCGTACGTATATGACTTTACTCTGCAAAACTGTATTTCCTTATGAAGTGGTATTCTTACATATCCTTTCGAGAGAAAACTGTCCTGTGCCTTCTCTTTTGAGGCTACACACTCAGACATACACGCAACATGAAAGCTTTTCGACTAACAACGTGTTGTTTAGGAAAAACAAGATAATTTCGCACGATGCGGGATTTCCTTAAAACGTGATTTTCTGAAAAATTTTGACGAAAGGAAATTCTCCTTTTGGTTCTCTTTAGATGCTACATGTTAAGACGTACACGCCACAACAATTCTTTTCGAGATACAACGTGTAGTTTTGGAGATACAAGCTAATTTTGTACTATGCGTTATTTCTTCTCGTAAAGAGTTTCCAATGCGTACGTATATGTCTTTACTCTGCAAAACTGTATTTCCTTATGAAGTGGTATTCTTACATATCCTTTCGAGAGAAAACTGTCCTGTGCCTTCTCTTTTGAGGCTACACACTCAGACATACACGCAACATGAAAGCTTTTCGACTTACAACGTGTTGTTTAGGAAAAACAAGATAATTTCGCACGATGCGGGATTTCCTTAAAACGTGATTTTCTGAAAAATTTTGACGAAAGGAAATTCTCCTTTTGGTTCTCTTTAGATGCTACATGTTAAGACGTACACGCCACAACAATTCTTTTCGAGATACAACGTGTAGTTTTGGAGATACAAGCTAATTTTGTACTATGCGTTATTTCTTCTCGTAAAGAGTTTCCAATGCGTACGTATATGTCTTTACTCTGCAAAACTGTATTTCCTTATGAAGTGGTATTCTTACATATCCTTACGAGAGAAAACTGTCCTGTGCCTTCTCTTTTGAGGCTACACACTCAGACATACACGCAACATGAAAGCTTTTCGACTTACAACGTGTTGTTTAGGAAAAACAAGATAATTTCGCACGATGCGGGGTTTCCTTAAAACGTGATTTTCTGAAAAATTTTGACGAAAGAAAATTCTCCTTTTGGTTCTCTTTAGATGCTACATGTTAAGACGTACACGCCACAACAATTCTTTTCGAGATACAACGTGTAGTTTTGGAGATACAAGCTAATTTTGTACTATGCGTTATTTCTTCTCGTAAAGAGTTTCCAATGCGTACGTATATGTCTTTACTCTGCAAAACTGTATTTCCTTATGAAGTGGTATTCTTACATATCCTTTCGAGAGAAAACTGTCCTGTGCCTTCTCTTTTGAGGCTACACACTCAGACATACACGCAACATGAAAGCTTTTCGAATTACAACGTGTTGTTTAGGAAAAACAAGATAATTTCGCACGATTCGGGGTTTCCTTAAAACGTGATTTTCTGAAAAATTTTGACGAAAGAAAATTCTCCTTTTGGTTCTCTTTAGATGCTACATGTTAAGACGTACACGCCACAACAATTCTTTTCGAGATACAACGTGTAGTTTTGGAGATACAAGCTAATTTTGTACTATGCGTTATTTCTTCTCGTAAAGAGTTTCCAATGCGTACGTATATGTCTTTACTCTGCAAAACTGTATTTCCTTATGAAGTGGTATTCTTACATATCCTTTCGAGAGAAAACTGTCCTGTGCCTTCTCTTTTGAGGCTACACACTCAGACATACACGCAACATGAAAGCTTTTCGACTTACAACGTGTTGTTTAGGAAAAACAAGATAATTTCGCACGATGCGGGATTTCCTTAAAACGTGATTTTCTGAAAAATTTTGACGAAAGGAAATTCTCCTTTTGGTTCTCTTTAGATGCTACATGTTAAGACGTACACGCCACAACAATTCTTTTCGAGATACAACGTGTAGTTTTGGAGATACAAGCTAATTTTGTACTATGCGTTATTTCTTCTCGTAAAGAGTTTCCAATGCGTACGTATATGTCTTTACTCTGCAAAACTGTATTTCCTTATGAAGTGGTATTCTTACATATCCTTTCGAGAGAAAACTGTCCTGTGCCTTCTCTTTTGAGGCTACACACTCAGACATACACGCAACATGAAAGCTTTTCGACTTACAACGTGTTGTTTAGGAAAAACAAGATAATTTCGCACGATGCGGGATTTCCTTAAAACGTGATTTTCTGAAAAATTTTGACGAAAGAAAATTCTCCTTTAGGTTCTCTTTAGATGCTACATGTTAAGACGTACACGCCACAACAATTCTTTTCGAGATACAACGTGTAGTTTTGGAGATACAAGCTAATTTTGTACTATGCGTTATTTCTTCTCGTAAAGAGTTTCCAATGCGTACGTATATGTCTTTACTCTGCAAAACTGTATTTCCTTATGAAGTGGTATTCTTACATATCCTTTCGAGAGAAAACTGTCCTGTGCCTTCTCTTTTGAGGCTACACACTTAGACATACACGCAACATGAAAGCTTTTCGACTTACAACGTGTTGTTTAGGAAAAACAAGATAATTTCGCACGATGCGGGATTTCCTTAAAACGTGATTTTCTGAAAAATTTTGACGAAAGAAAATTCTCCTTTTGGTTCTCTTTAGATGCTACATGTTAAGACGTACATGCCACAACAATTCTTTTCGAGATACAACGTGTAGTTTTGGAGATACAAGCTTATTTTGTACTATGCGTTATTTCTTCTCGTAAAGAGTTTCCAATGCGTACGTATATGTCTTTACTCTGCAAAACTGTATTTCCTTATGAAGTGGTATTCTTACATATCCTTTCGAGAGAAAACTGTCCTGTGCCTTCTCTTTTGAGGCTACACACTCAGACATACACGCAACATGAAAGCTTTTCGACTTACAACGTGTTGTTTAGGAAAAACAAGATAATTTCGCACGATGCGGGATTTCCTTAAAACGTGATTTTCTGAAAAATTTTGACGAAAGAAAATTCTCCTTTTGGTTCTCTTTAGATGCTACATGTTAAGACGTACACGCCACAACAATTCTTTTCGAGATACAACGTGTAGTTTTGGAGATACAAGCTAATTTTGTACTATGCGTTATTTCTTCTCCTAAAGAGTTTCCAATGCGTACGTATATGTCTTTACTCTGCAAAACTGTATTTCCTTATGAAGTGGTATTCTTACATATCCTTTCGAGAGAAAACTGTCCTGTGCCTTCTCTTTTGAGGCTACACACTTAGACATACACGCAACATGAAAGCTTTTCGACTTACAACATGTTGTTTAGGAAAAACAAGATAATTTCGCACGATGCGGGATTTCCTTAAAACGTGATTTTCTGAAAAATTTTGACGAAAGAAAATTCTCCTTTTGGTTCTCTTTAGATGCTACATGTTAAGACGTACACGCCACAACAATTCTTTTCGAGATACAACGTGTAGTTTTGGAGATACAAGCTAATTTTGTACTATGCGTTATTTCTTCTCGTAAAGAGTTTCCAATGCGTACGTATATGTCTTTACTCTGCAAAACTGTATTTCCTTATGAAGTGCTATTCTTACATATCCTTTCGAGAGAAAACTGTCCTGTGCCTTCTCTTTTGAGGCTACACACTCAGACATACACGCAACATGAAAGCTTTTCGACTTACAACGTGTTGTTTAGGAAAAACAAGATAATTTCGCACGATGCGGGATTTCCTTAAAACGTGATTTTCTGAAAAATTTTGACGAAAGAAAATTCTCCTTTTGGTTCTCTTTAGATGCTACATGTTAAGACGTACACGCCACAACAATTCTTTTCGAGATACAACGTGTAGTTTTGGAGATACAAGCTAATTTTGTACTATGCGTTACTTCTTCTCGTAAAGAGTTTCCAATGCGTACGTATATGTCTTTACTCTGCAAAACTGTATTTCCTTATGAAGTGGTATTCTTACATATCCTTTCGAGAGAAAACTGTCCTGTGCCTTCTCTTTTGAGGCTACACACTTAGACATACACGCAACATGAAAGCTTTTCGACTTACAACGTGTTGTTTAGGAAAAACAAGATAATTTCGCACGATGCGGGATTTCCTTAAAACGTGATTTTCTGAAAAATTTTGACGAAAGAAAATTCTCCTTTTGGTTCTCTTTAGATGCTACATGTTAAGACGTACACGCCACAACAATTCTTTTCGAGATACAACGTGTAGTTTTGGAGATACAAGCTAATTTTGTACTATGCGTTATTTCTTCTCGTAAAGAGTTTCCAATGCGTACGTATATGTCTTTACTCTGCAAAACTGTATTTCCTTATGAAGTGCTATTCTTACATATCCTTTCGAGAGAAAACTGTCCTGTGCCTTCTCTTTTGAGGCTACACACTCAGACATACACGCAACATGAAAGCTTTTCGACTTACAACGTGTTGTTTAGGAAAAACAAGATAATTTCGCACGATGCGGGGTTTCCTTAAAACGTGATTTTCTGAAAAATTTTGACGAAAGAAAATTCTCCTTTTGGTTCTCTTTAGATGCTACATGTTAAGACGTACACGCCACAACAATTCTTTTCGAGATACAACGTGTAGTTTTGGAGATACAAGCTAATTTTGTACTATGCGTTATTTCTTCTCGTAAAGAGTTTCCAATGCGTACGTATATGACTTTACTCTGCAAAACTGTATTTCCTTATGAAGTGGTATTCTTACATATCCTTTCGAGAGAAAACTGTCCTGTGCCTTCTCTTTTGAGGCTACACACTCAGACATACACGCAACATGAAAGCTTTTTGACTAACAACGTGTTGTTTAGGAAAAACAAGATAATTTCGCACGATGCGGGATTTCCTTAAAACGTGATTTTCTGAAAAATTTTGACGAAAGGAAATTCTCCTTTTGGTTCTCTTTAGATGCTACATGTTAAGACGTACACGCCACAACAATTCTTTTCGAGATACAACGTGTAGTTTTGGAGATACAAGCTAATTTTGTACTATGCGTTATTTCTTCTCATAAAGAGTTTCCAATGCGTACGTATATGTCTTTACTCTGCAAAACTGTATTTCCTTATGAAGTGGTATTCTTACATATCCTTTCGAGAGAAAACTGTCCTGTGCCTTCTCTTTTGAGGCTACACACTCAGACATACACGCAACATGAAAGCTTTTCGACTTACAACGTGTTGTTTAGGAAAAACAAGATAATTTCGCACGATGCGGGATTTCCTTAAAACGTGATTTTCTGAAAAATTTTGACGAAAGGAAATTCTCCTTTTGGTTCTCTTTAGATGCTACATGTTAAGACGTACACGCCACAACAATTCTTTTCGAGATACAACGTGTAGTTTTGGAGATACAAGCTAATTTTGTACTATGCGTTATTTCTTCTCGTAAAGAGTTTCCAATGCGTACGTATATGTCTTTACTCTGCAAAACTGTATTTCCTTATGAAGTGGTATACTTACATATCCTTACGAGAGAAAACTGTCCTGTGCCTTCTCTTTTGAGGCTACACACTCAGACATACACGCAACATGAAAGCTTTTCGACTTACAACGTGTTGTTTAGGAAAAACAAGATAATTTCGCACGATGCGGGGTTTCCTTAAAACGTGATTTTCTGAAAAATTTTGACGAAAGAAAATTCTCCTTTTGGTTCTCTTTAGATGCTACATGTTAAGACGTACACGCCACAACAATTCTTTTCGAGATACAACGTGTAGTTTTGGAGATACAAGCTAATTTTGTACTATGCGTTATTTCTTCTCGTAAAGAGTTTCCAATGCGTACGTATATGTCTTTACTCTGCAAAACTGTATTTCCTTATGAAGTGGTATTCTTACATATCCTTTCGAGAGAAAACTGTCCTGTGCCTTCTCTTTTGAGGCTACACACTCAGACATACACGCAACATGAAAGCTTTTCGACTTACAACGTGTTGTTTAGGAAAAACAAGATAATTTCGCACGATGCGGGATTTCCTTAAAACGTGATTTTCTGAAAAATTTTGACGAAAGAAAATTCTCCTTTTGGTTCTCTTTAGATGCTACATGTTAAGACGTACACGCCACAACAATTCTTTTCGAGATACAACGTGTAGTTTTGGAGATACAAGCTAATTTTGTACTATGCGTTATTTCTTCTCGTAAAGAGTTTCCAATGCGTACGTATATGTCTTTACTCTGCAAAACTGTATTTCCTTATGAAGTGGTATTCTTACATATCCTTTCGAGAGAAAACTGTCCTGTGCCTTCTCTTTTGAGGCTACACACTTAGACATACACGCAACATGAAAGCTTTTCGACTTACAACGTGTTGTTTAGGAAAAACAAGATAATTTCGCACGATGCGGGATTTCCTTAAAACGTGATTTTCTGAAAAATTTTGACGAAAGAAAATTCTCCTTTTGGTTCTCTTTAGATGCTACATGTTAAGACGTACACGCCACAACAATTCTTTTCGAGATACAACGTGTAGTTTTGGAGATACAAGCTAATTTTGTACTATGCGTTATTTCTTCTCGTAAAGAGTTTCCAATGCGTACGTATATGTCTTTACTCTGCAAAAGTGTATTTCCTTATGAAGTGGTATTCTTACATATCCTTTCGAGAGAAAACTGTCCTGTGCCTTCTCTTTTGAGGCTACACACTCAGACATACACGCAACATGAAAGCTTTTCGACTTACAACGTGTTGTTTAGGAAAAACAAGATAATTTCGCACGATGCGGGATTTCCTTAAAACGTGATTTTCTGAAAAATTTTGACGAAAGAAAATTCTCCTTTTGGTTCTCTTTAGATGCTACATGTTAAGACGTACACGCCACAACAATTCTTTTCGAGATACAACGTGTAGTTTTGGAGATACGAGCTAATTTTGTACTATGCGTTATTTCTTCTCGTAAAGAGTTTCCAATGCGTACGTATATGTCTTTACTCTGCAAAACTGTATTTCCTTATGAAGTGGTATTCTTACATATCATTTCGAGAGAAAACTGTCCTGTGCCTTCTCTTTTGACGCTACACACTTAGACATACACGCAACATGAAAGCTTTTCGACTTACAACGTGTTGTTTAGGAAAAACAAGATAATTTCGCACGATGCGGGATTTCCTTAAAACGTGATTTTCTGAAAAATTTTGACGAAAGAAAATTCTCCTTTTCGTTCTCTTTAGATGCTACATGTTAAGACGTACACGCCACAACAATTCTTTTCGAGATACAACGTGTAGTTTTGGAGATACAAGCTAATTTTGTACTATGCGTTATTTCTTCTCGTAAAGAGTTTCCAATGCGTACGTATATGTCTTTACTCTGCAAAACTGTATTTCCTTATGAAGTGGTATTCTTACATATCCTTTCGAGAGAAAACTGTCCTGTGCCTTCTCTTTTGAGGCTACACACTCAGACATACACGCAACATGAAAGCTTTTCGACTTACAACGTGTTGTTTAGGAAAAACAAGATAATTTCGCACGATGCGGGATTTCCTTAAAACGTGATTTTCTGAAAAATTTTGACGAAAGAAAATTCTCCTTTAGGTTCTCTTTAGATGCTACATGTTAAGACGTACACGCCACAACAATTCTTTTCGAGATACAACGTGTAGTTTTGGAGATACAAGCTAATTTTGTACTATGCATTATTTCTTCTCGTAAAGAGTTTCCAATGCGTACGTATATGTCTTTACTCTGCAAAACTGTATTTCCTTATGAAGTGGTATTCTTACATATCCTTTCGAGAGAAAACTGTCCTGTGCCTTCTCTTTTGAGGCTACACACTTAGACATACACGCAACATGAAAGCTTTTCGACTTACAACGTGTTGTTTAGGAAAAACAAGATAATTTCGCACGATGCGGGATTTCCTTAAAACGTGATTTTCTGAAAAATTTTGACGAAAGAAAATTCTCCTTTTGGTTCTCTTTAGATGCTACATGTTAAGACGTACATGCCACAACAATTCTTTTCGAGATACAACGTGTAGTTTTGGAGATACAAGCTAATTTTGTACTATGCGTTATTTCTTCTCGTAAAGAGTTTCCAATGCGTACGTATATGACTTTACTCTGCAAAACTGTATTTCCTTATGAAGTGGTATTCTTACATATCCTTTCGAGAGAAAACTGTCCTGTGCCTTCTCTTTTGAGGCTACACACTCAGACATACACGCAACATGAAAGCTTTTCGACTAACAACGTGTTGTTTAGGAAAAACAAGATAATTTCGCACGATGCGGGATTTCCTTAAAACGTGATTTTCTGAAAAATTTTGACGAAAGGAAATTCTCCTTTTGGTTCTCTTTAGATGCTACATGTTAAGACGTACACGCCACAACAATTCTTTTCGAGATACAACGTGTAGTTTTGGAGATACAAGCTAATTTTGTACTATGCGTTATTTCTTCTCGTAAAGAGTTTCCAATGCGTACGTATATGTCTTTACTCTGCAAAACTGTATTTCCTTATGAAGTGGTATTCTTACAAATCCTTTCGAGAGAAAACTGTCCTGTGCCTTCTCTTTTGAGGCTACACACTCAGACATACACGCAACATGAAAGCTTTTCGACTTACAACGTGTTGTTTAGGAAAAACAAGATAATTTCGCACGATGCGGGATTTCCTTAAAACGTGATTTTCTGAAAAATTTTGACGAAAGGAAATTCTCCTTTTGGTTCTCTTTAGATGCTACATGTTAAGACGTACACGCCACAACAATTCTTTTCGAGATACAACGTGTAGTTTTGGAGATACAAGCTAATTTTGTACTATGCGTTATTTCTTCTCGTAAAGAGTTTCCAATGCGTACGTATATGTCTTTACTCTGCAAAACTGTATTTCCTTATGAAGTGGTATTCTTACATATCCTTACGAGAGAAAACTGTCCTGTGCCTTCTCTTTTGAGGCTACACACTCAGACATACACGCAACATGAAAGCTTTTCGACTTACAACGTGTTGTTTAGGAAAAACAAGATAATTTCGCACGATGCGGGGTTTCCTTAAAACGTGATTTTCTGAAAAATTTTGACGAAAGAAAATTCTCCTTTTGGTTCTCTTTAGATGCTACATGTTAAGACGTACACGCCACAACAATTCTTTTCGAGATACAACGTGTAGTTTTGGAGATACAAGCTAATTTTGTACTATGCGTTATTTCTTCTCGTAAAGAGTTTCCAATGCGTACGTATATGTCTTTACTCTGCAAAACTGTATTTCCTTATGAAGTGGTATTCTTACATATCCTTTCGAGAGAAAACTGTCCTGTGCCTTCTCTTTTGAGGCTACACACTCAGACATACACGCAACATGAAAGCTTTTCGACTTACAACGTGTTGTTTAGGAAAAACAAGATAATTTCGCACGATTCGGGGTTTCCTTAAAACGTGATTTTCTGAAAAATTTTGACGAAAGAAAATTCTCCTTTTGGTTCTCTTTAGATGCTACATGTTAAGACGTACATGCCACAACAATTCTTTTCGAGATACAACGTGTAGTTTTGGAGATACAAGCTAATTTTGTACTATGCGTTATTTCTTCTCGTAAAGAGTTTCCAATGCGTACGTATATGTCTTTACTCTGCAAAACTGTATTTCCTTATGAAGTGGTATTCTTACATATCCTTTCGAGAGAAAACTGTCCTGTGCCTTCTCTTTTGAGGCTACACACTCAGACATACACGCAACATGAAAGCTTTTCGACTTACAACGTGTTGTTTAGGAAAAACAAGATAATTTCGCACGATGCGGGATTTCCTTAAAACGTGATTTTCTGAAAAATTTTGACGAAAGAAAATTCTCCTTTTGGTTCTCTTTAGATGCTACATGTTAAGACGTACACGCCACAACAATTCTTTTCGAGATACAACGTGTAGTTTTGGAGATACAAGCTAATTTTGTACTATGCGTTATTTCTTCTCGTAAAGAGTTTCCAATGCGTACGTATATGTCTTTACTCTGCAAAACTGTATTTCCTTATGAAGTGGTATTCTTACATATCCTTTCGAGAGAAAACTGTCCTGTGCCTTCTCTTTTGAGGCTACATACTCAGACATACACGCAACATGAAAGCTTTTCGACTTACAACGTGTTGTTTAGGAAAAACAAGATAATTTCGCACGATGCGGGATTTCCTTAAAACGTGATTTTCTGAAAAATTTTGACGAAAGGAAATTCTCCTTTTGGTTCTCTTTAGATGCTACATGTTAAGACGTACACGCCACAACAATTCTTTTCGAGATACAACGTGTAGTTTTGGAGATACAAGCTAATTTTGTACTATGCGTTATTTCTTCTCGTAAAGAGTTTCCAGTGCGTACGTATATGTCTTTACTCTGCAAAACTGTATTTCCTTATGAAGTGGTATTCTTACATATCCTTTCGAGAGAAAACTGTCCTGTGCCTTCTCTTATGAGGCTACATACTCAGACATACACGCAACATGAAAGCTTTTCGACTTACAACGTGTTGTTTAGGAAAAACAAGATAATTTCGCACGATGCGGGATTTCCTTAAAACGTGATTTTCTGAAAAATTTTGACGAAAGGAAATTCTCCTTTTGGTTCTCTTTAGATGCTACATGTTAAGACGTACACGCCACAACAATTCTTTTCGAGATACAACGTGTAGTTTTGGAGATACAAGCTAATTTTGTACTATGCGTTATTTCTTCTCGTAAAGAGTTTCCAATGCGTACGTATATGTCTTTACTCTGCAAAACTGTATTTCCTTATGAAGTGGTATTCTTACATATCCTTTCGAGAGAAAACTGTCCTGTGCCTTCTCTTTTGAGGCTACACACTCAGACATACACGCAACATGAAAGCTTTTCGACTTACAACGTGTTGTTTAGGAAAAACAAGATAATTTCGCACGATGCGGGATTTCCTTAAAACGTGATTTTCTGAAAAATTTTGACGAAAGAAAATTCTCCTTTTGGTTCTCTTTAGATGCTACATGTTAAGACGTACACGCCACAACAATTCTTTTCGAGATACAACGTGTAGTTTTGGAGATACAAGCTAATTTTGTACTATGCGTTATTTCTTCTCGTAAAGAGTTTCCAATGCGTACGTATATGTCTTTACTCTGCAAAACTGTATTTCCTTATGAAGTGGTATTCTTACATATCCTTTCGAGAGAAAACTGTCCTGTGCCTTCTCTTTTGAGGCTACACACTTAGACATACACGCAACATGAAAGCTTTTCGACTTACAACATGTTGTTTAGGAAAAACAAGATAATTTCGCACGATGCGGGATTTCCTTAAAACGTGATTTTCTGAAAAATTTTGACGAAAGAAAATTCTCCTTTTGGTTCTCTTTAGATGCTACATGTTAAGACGTACACGCCACAACAATTCTTTTCGAGATACAACGTGTAGTTTTGGAGATACAAGCTAATTTTGTACTATGCGTTATTTCTTCTCGTAAAGAGTTTCCAATGCGTACGTATATGTCTTTACTCTGCAAAAGTGTATTTCCTTATGATGTGGTATTCTTACATATCCTTTCGAGAGAAAACTGTCCTGTGCTTTCTCTTTTGAGGCTACACACTCAGACATACACGCAACATGAAAGCTTTTCGACTTACAACGTGTTGTTTAGGAAAAACAAGATAATTTCGCACGATGCGGGATTTCCTTAAAACGTGATTTTCTGAAAAATTTTGACGAAAGAAAATTCTCCTTTTGGTTCTCTTTAGATGCTACATGTTAAGACGTACCCGCCACAACAATTCTTTTCGAGATACAACGTGTAGTTTTGGAGATACAAGCTAATTTTGTACTATGCGTTATTTCTTCTCGTAAAGAGTTTCCAATGCGTACGTATATGTCTTTACTCTGCAAAACTGTATTTCCTTATGAAGTGGTATTCTTACATATCATTTCGAGAGAAAACTGTCCTGTGCCTTCTCTTTTGACGCTACACACTTAGACATACACGCAACATGAAAGCTTTTCGACTTACAACGTGTTGTTTAGGAAAAACAAGATAATTTCGCACGATGCGGGATTTCCTTAAAACGTGATTTTCTGAAAAATTTTGACGAAAGAAAATTCTCCTTTTGGTTCTCTTTAGATGCTACATGTTAAGACGTACACGCCACAACAATTCTTTTCGAGATACAACGTGTAGTTTTGGAGATACAAGCTAATTTTGTACTATGCGTTATTTCTTCTCGTAAAGAGTTTCCAATGCGTACGTATATGTCTTTACTCTGCAAAACTGTATTTCCTTATGAAGTGGTATTCTTACATATCCTTTCGAGAGAAAACTGTCCTGTGCCTTCTCTTTTGACGCTACACACTCAGACATACACGCAACATGAAAGCTTTTCGACTTACAACGTGTTGTTTAGGAAAAACAAGATAATTTCCCATGATGCGGGATTTCCTTAAAACGTGATTTTCTGAAAAATTTTGACGAAAGAAAATTCTCCTTTTGGTTCTCTTTAGATGCTACATGTTAAGACGTACACGCCACAACAATTCTTTTCGAGATACAACGTGTAGTTTTGGAGATACAAGCTAATTTTGTACTATGCGTTATTTCTTCTCGTAAAGAGTTTCCAATGCGTACGTATATGTCTTTACTCTGCAAAACTGTATTTCCTTATGAAGTGGTATTCTTACATATCCTTTCGAGAGAAAACTGTCCTGTGCCTTCTCTTTTGAGGCTACACACTCAGACATACACGCAACATGAAAGCTTTTCGACTTACAACGTGTTGTTTAGGAAAAACAAGATAATTTCGCACGATGCGGGATTTCCTTAAAACGTGATTTTCTGAAAAATTTTGACGAAAGAAAATTCTCCTTTAGGTTCTCTTTAGATGCTACATGTTAAGACGTACACGCCACAACAATTCTTTTCGAGATACAACGTGTAGTTTTGGAGATACAAGCTAATTTTGTACTATGCGTTATTTCTTCTCGTAAAGAGTTTCCAATGCGTAAGTATATGTCTTTACTCTGCAAAACTGTATTTCCTTATGAAGTGGTATTCTTACATATCCTTTCGAGAGAAAACTGTCCTGTGCCTTCTCTTTTGAGGCTACACACTTAGACATACACGCAACATGAAAGCTTTTCGACTTACAACGTGTTGTTTAGGAAAAACAAGATAATTTCGCACGATGCGGGATTTCCTTAAAACGTGATTTTCTGAAAAATTTTGACGAAAGAAAATTCTCCTTTTGGTTCTCTTTAGATGCTACATGTTAAGACGTACATGCCACAACAATTCTTTTCGAGATACAACGTGTAGTTTTGGAGATACAAGCTAATTTTGTACTATTCGTTATTTCTTCTCGTAAAGAGTTTCCAATGCGTACGTATATGTCTTTACTCTGCAAAACTGTATTTCCTTATGAAGTGGTATTCTTACATATCCTTTCGAGAGAAAACTGTCCTGTGCCTTCTCTTTTGAGGCTACACACTCAGACATACACGCAACATGAAAGCTTTTCGACTTACAACGTGTTGTTTAGGAAAAACAAGATAATTTCGCACGATGCGGGATTTCCTTAAAACGTGATTTTCTGAAAAATTTTGACGAAAGAAAATTCTCCTTTTGGTTCTCTTTAGATGCTACATGTTAAGACGTACACGCCACAACAATTCTTTTCGAGATACAACGTGTAGTTTTGGAGATACAAGCTAATTTTGTACTATGCGTTATTTCTTCTCGTAAAGAGTTTCCAATGCGTACGTATATGTCTTTACTCTGCAAAACTGTATTTCCTTATGAAGTGGTATTCTTACATATCCTTTCGAGAGAAAACTGTCCTGTGCCTTCTCTTTTGAGGCTACACACTTAGACATACACGCAACATGAAAGCTTTTCGACTTACAACGTGTTGTTTAGGAAAAACAAGATAATTTCGCACGATGCGGGATTTCCTTAAAACGTGATTTTCTGAAAAATTTTGACGAAAGAAAATTCTCCTTTTGGTTCTCTTTAGATGCTACATGTTAAGACGTACACGCCACAACAATTCTTTTCGAGATACAACGTGTAGTTTTGGAGATACAAGCTAATTTTGTACTATGCGTTATTTCTTCTCGTAAAGAGTTTCCAATGCGTACATATATGTCTTTACTCTGCAAAACTGAATTTCCTTATGAAGTGGTATTCTTACATATCCTTTCGAGAAAAAACTGTCCTGTGCCTTCTCTTTTGAGGCTACACACTCAGACATACACGCAACATGAAAGCTTTTCGACTTACAACGTGTTGTTTAGGAAAAACAAGATAATTTCGCACGATGCGGGATTTCCTTAAAACGTGATTTTCTGAAAAATTTTGACGAAAGAAAATTCTCCTTTTGGTTCTCTTTAGATGCTACATGTTAAGACGTACACGCCACAACAATTCTTTTCGAGATACAACGTGTAGTTTTGGAGATACAAGCTAATTTTGTACTATGCGTTATTTCTTCTCGTAAAGAGTTTCCAATGCGTACGTATATGTCTTTACTCTGCAAAACTGTATTTCCTTATGAAGTGGTATTCTTACATATCCTTTCGAGAGAAAACTGTCCTGTGCCTTCTCTTTTGAGGCTACACACTTAGACATACACGCAACATGAAAGCTTTTCGACTTACAACGTGTTGTTTAGGAAAAACAAGATAATTTCGCACGATGCGGGATTTCCTTAAAACGTGATTTTCTGAAAAATTTTGACGAAAGAAAATTCTCCTTTTGGTTCTCTTTAGATGCTACATGTTAAGACGTACACGCCACAACAATTCTTTTCGAGATACAACGTGTAGTTTTGGAGATACAAGCTAATTTTGTACTATGCGTTATTTCTTCTCGTAAAGAGTTTCCAATGCGTACGTATATGTCTTTACTCTGCAAAACTGTATTTCCTTATGAAGTGGTATTCTTACATATCCTTTCGAGAGAAAACTGTCCTGTGCCTTCTCTTTTGAGGCTACACACTCAGACATACACGCAACATGAAAGCTTTTCGACTTACAACGTGTTGTTTAGGAAAAACAAGATAATTTCGCACGATGCGGGGTTTCCTTAAAACGTGATTTTCTGAAAAATTTTGACGAAAGAAAATTCTCCTTTTGGTTCTCTTTAGATGCTACATGTTAAGACGTACACGCCACAACAATTCTTTTCGAGATACAACGTGTAGTTTTGGAGATACAAGCTAATTTTGTACTATGCGTTATTTCTTCTCGTAAAGAGTTTCCAATGCGTACGTATATGTCTTTACTCTGCAAAACTGTATTTCCTTATGAAGTGGTATTCTTACATATCCTTTCGAGAGAAAACTGTCCTGTGCCTTCTCTTTTGAGGCTACACACTCACACATACACGCAACATGAAAGCTTTTCGACTTACAACGTGTTGTTTAGGAAAAACAAGATAATTTCGCACGATGCGGGATTTCCTTAAAACGTGATTTTCTGAAAAATTTTGACGAAAGAAAATTCTCCTTTTGGTTCTCTTTAAATGCTACATGTTAAGACGTACACGCCACAACAATTCTTTTCGAGATACAACGTGTAGTTTTGGAGATACAAGCTAATTTTGTACTATGCGTTATTTCTTCTCGTAAAGAGTTTCCAATGCGTACGTACATGTCTTTACTCTGCAAAACTGTATTTCCTTATGAAGTGGTATTCTTACATATCCTTTCGAGAGAAAACTGTCCTGTGCCTTCTCTTTTGAGGCTACACACTCAGACATACACGCAACATGAAAGCTTTTCGACTTACAACGTGTTGTTTAGGAAAAACAAGATAATTTCGCACGATGCGGGATTTCCTTAAAACGTGATTTTCTGAAAAATTTTGACGAAAGGAAATTCTCCTTTTGGTTCTCTTTAGATGCTACATGTTAAGACGTACACGCCACAACAATTCTTTTCGAGATACAACGTGTAGTTTTGGAGATACAAGCTAATTTTGTACTATGCGTTATTTCTTCTCGTAAAGAGTTTCCAATGCGTACGTATATGTCTTTACTCTGCAATACTGTATTTCCTTATGAAGTGGTATTCTTACATATCCTTTCGAGAGAAAACTGTCCTGTGCCTTCTCTTTTGAGGCTACACACTTAGACATACACGCAACATGAAAGCTTTTCGACTTACAACGTGTTGTTTAGGAAAAACAAGATAATTTCGCACGATGCGGGATTTCCTTAAAACGTGATTTTCTGAAAAATTTTGACGAAAGAAAATTCTCCTTTTGGTTCTCTTTAGATGCTACATGTTAAGACGTACACGCCACAACAATTCTTTTCGAGATACAACGTGTAGTTTTGGAGATACAAGCTAATTTTGTACTATGCGTTATTTCTTCTCGTAAAGAGTTTCCAATGCGTACGTATATGTCTTTACTCTGCAAAACTGTATTTCCTTATGAAGTGGTATTCTTACATATCCTTTCGAGAGAAAACTGTCCTGTGCCTTCTCTTTTGAGGCTACACACTCAGACATACACGCAACATGAAAGCTTTTCGACTTACAACGTGTTGTTTAGGAAAAACAAGATAATTTCGCACGATGCGGGATTTCCTTAAAACGTGATTTTCTGAAAAATTTTGACGAAAGAAAATTCTCCTTTTGGTTCTCTTTAGATGCTACATGTTAAGACGTACACGCCACAACAATTCTTTTCGAGATACAACGTGTAGTTTTGGAGATACAAGCTAATTTTGTACTATGCGTTATTTCTTCTCGTAAAGAGTTTCCAATGCGTACGTATATGTCTTTACTCTGCAAAACTGTATTTCCTTATGAAGTGGTATTCTTACATATCCTTTCGAGAGAAAACTGTCCTGTGCCTTCTCTTTTGAGGCTACACACTTAGACATACACGCAACATGAAAGCTTTTCGACTTACAACGTGTTGTTTAGGTAAAACAAGATAATTTCGCACGATGCGGGATTTCCTTAAAACGTGATTTTCTGAAAAATTTTGACGAAAGAAAATTCTCCTTTTGGTTCTCTTTAGATGCTACATGTTAAGACGTACACGCCACAACAATTCTTTTCGAGATACAACGTGTAGTTTTGGAGATACAAGCTAATTTTGTACTATGCGTTATTTCTTCTCGTAAAGAGTTTCCAATGCGTACGTATATGTCTTTACTCTGCAAAACTGTATTTCCTTATGAAGTGGTATTCTTACATATCCTTTCGAGAGAAAACTGTCCTGTGCCTTCTCTTTTGAGGCTACACACTCAGACATACACGCAACATGAAAGCTTTTCGACTTACAACGTGTTGTTTAGGAAAAACAAGATAATTTCGCACGATGCGGGATTTCCTTAAAACGTGATTTTCTGAAAAATTTTGACGAAAGAAAATTCTCCTTTTGGTTCTCTTTAGATGCTACATGTTAAGACGTACACGCCACAACAATTCTTTTCGAGATACAACGTGTAGTTTTGGAGATACAAGCTAATTTTGTACTATGCGTTATTTCTTCTCGTAAAGAGTTTCCAATGCGTACGTATATGTCTTTACTCTGCAAAACTGTATTTCCTTATGAAGTGGTATTCTTACATATCCTTTCGAGAGAAAACTGTCCTGTGCCTTCTCTTTTGAGGCTACACACTTAGACATACACGCAACATGAAAGCTTTTCGACTTACAACGTGTTGTTTAGGAAAAACAAGATAATTTCGCACGATGCGGGATTTCCTTAAAACGTGATTTTCTGAAAAATTTTGACGAAAGAAAATTCTCCTTTTGGTTCTCTTTAGATGCTACATGTTAAGACGTACACGCCACAACAATTCTTTTCGAGATACAACGTGTAGTTTTGGAGATACAAGCTAATTTTGTACTATGCGTTATTTCTTCTCGTAAAGAGTTTCCAATGCGTACGTATATGTCTTTACTCTGCAAAACTGTATTTCCTTATGAAGTGGTATTCTTACATATCCTTTCGAGAGAAAACTGTCCTGTGCCTTCTCTTTTGAGGCTACACACTTAGACATACACGCAACATGAAAGCTTTTCGACTTACAACGTGTTGTTTAGGAAAAACAAGATAATTTCGCACGATGCGGGATTTCCTTAAAACGTGATTTTCTGAAAAATTTTGACGAAAGAAAATTCTCCTTTTGGTTCTCTTTAGATGCTACATGTTAAGACGTACACGCCACAACAATTCTTTTCGAGATACAACGTGTAGTTTTGGAGATACAAGCTAATTTTGTACTATGCGTTATTTCTTCTCGTAAAGAGTTTCCAATGCGTACATATATGTCTTTACTCTGCAAAACTGAATTTCCTTATGAAGTGGTATTCTTACATATCCTTTCGAGAGAAAACTGTCCTGTGCCTTCTCTTTTGAGGCTACACACTCAGACATACACGCAACATGAAAGCTTTTCGACTTACAACGTGTTGTTTAGGAAAAACAAGATAATTTCGCACGATGCGGGATTTCCTTAAAACGTGATTTTCTGAAAAAATTTGACGAAAGAAAATTCTCCTTTTGGTTCTCTTTAGATGCTACATGTTAAGACGTACACGCCACAAACAATTCTTTTCGAGATACAACGTGTAGTTTTGGAGATACAAGCTAATTTTGTACTATGCGTTATTTCTTCTCGTAAAGAGTTTCCAATGCGTACGTATATGTCTTTACTCTGCAAAACTGTATTTCCTTATGAAGTGGTATTCTTACATATCCTTTCGAGAGAAAACTGTCCTGTGCCTTCTCTTTTGAGGCTACACACTCAGACATACACGCAACATGAAAGCTTTTCGACTTACAACGTGTTGTTTAGGAAAAACAAGATAATTTCGCACGATGCGGGATTTCCTTAAAACGTGATTTTCTGAAAAATTTTGACGAAAGAAAATTCTCCTTTTGGTTCTCTTTAGATGCTACATGTTAAGACGTACACGCCACAACAATTCTTTTCGAGATACAACGTGTAGTTTTGGAGATACAAGCTAATTTTGTACTATGCGTTATTTCTTCTCGTAAAGAGTTTCCAATGCGTACGTATATGTCTTTACTCTGCAAAACTGTATTTCCTTATGAAGTGGTATTCTTACATATCCTTTCGAGAGAAAACTGTCCTGTGCCTTCTCTTTTGAGGCTACACACTCAGACATACACGCAACATGAAAGCTTTTCGACTTACAACGTGTTGTTTAGGAAAAACAAGATAATTTCGCACGATGCGGGGTTTCCTTAAAACGTGATTTTCTGAAAAATTTTGACGAAAGAAAATTCTCCTTTTGGTTCTCTTTAGATGCTACATGTTAAGACGTACACGCCACAACAATTCTTTTCGAGATACAACGTGTAGTTTTGGAGATACAAGCTAATTTTGTACTATGCGTTATTTCTTCTCGTAAAGAGTTTCCAATGCGTACGTATATGTCTTTACTCTGCAAAACTGTATTTCCTTATGAAGTGGTATTCTTACATATCCTTTCGAGAGAAAACTGTCCTGTGCCTTCTCTTTTGAGGCTACACACTCAGACATACACGCAACATGAAAGCTTTTCGACTTACAACGTGTTGTTTAGGAAAAACAAGATAATTTCGCACGATGCGGGATTTCCTTAAAACGTGATTTTCTGAAAAATTTTGACGAAAGAAAATTCTCCTTTTGGTTCTCTTTAAATGCTACATGTTAAGACGTACACGCCACAACAATTCTTTTCGAGATACAACGTGTAGTTTTGGAGATACAAGCTAATTTTGTACTATGCGTTATTTCTTCTCGTAAAGAGTTTCCAATGCGTACGTATATGTCTTTACTCTGCAAAACTGTATTTCCTTATGAAGTGGTATTCTTACATATCCTTTCGAGAGAAAACTGTCCTGTGCCTTCTCTTTTGAGGCTACACACTCAGACATACACGCAACATGAAAGCTTTTCGACTTACAACGTGTTGTTTAGGAAAAACAAGATAATTTCGCACGATGCGGGATTTCCTTAAAACGTGATTTTCTGAAAAATTTTGACGAAAGAAAATTCTCCTTTTGGTTCTCTTTAGATGCTACATGTTAAGACGTACACGCCACAACAATTCTTTTCGAGATACAACGTGTAGTTTTGGAGATACAAGCTAATTTTGTACTATGCGTTATTTCTTCTCGTAAAGAGTTTCCAATGCGTACGTATATGTCTTTACTCTGCAAAACTGTATTTCCTTATGAAGTGGTATTCTTACATATCCTTTCGAGAGAAAACTGTCCTGTGCCTTCTCTTTTGAGGCTACACACTCAGACATACACGCAACATGAAAGCTTTTCGACTTACAACGTGTTGTTTAGGAAAAACAAGATAATTTCGCACGATGCGGGATTTCCTTAAAACGTGATTTTCTGAAAAATTTTGACGAAAGGAAATTCTCCTTTTGGTTCTCTTTAGATGCTACATGTTAAGACGTACACGCCACAACAATTCTTTTCGAGATACAACGTGTAGTTTTGGAGATACAAGCTAATTTTGTACTATGCGTTATTTCTTCTCGTAAAGAGTTTCCAATGCGTACGTATATGTCTTTACTCTGCAATACTGTATTTCCTTATGAAGTGGTATTCTTACATATCCTTTCGAGAGAAAACTGTCCTGTGCCTTCTCTTTTGAGGCTACACACTTAGACATACACGCAACATGAAAGCTTTTCGACTTACAACGTGTTGTTTAGGAAAAACAAGATAATTTCGCACGATGCGGGATTTCCTTAAAACGTGATTTTCTGAAAAATTTTGACGAAAGGAAATTCTCCTTTTGGTTCTCTTTAGATGCTACATGTTAAGACGTACACGCCACAACAATTCTTTTCGAGATACAACGTGTAGTTTTTGAGATACAAGCTAATTTTGTACTATGCGTTATTTCTTCTCGTAAAGAGTTTCCAATGCGTACGTATATGTCTTTACTCTGCAAAACTGTATTTCCTTATGAAGTGGTATTCTTACATATCCTTTCGAGAGAAAACTGTCCTGTGCCTTCTCTTTTGAGGCTACACACTCAGACATACACGCAACATGAAAGCTTTTCGACTTACAACGTGTTGTTTAGGAAAAACAAGATAATTTCGCAGGATGCGGGATTTCCTTAAAACGTGATTTTCTGAAAAATTTTGACGAAAGAAAATTCTCCTTTTGGTTCTCTTTAGATGCTACATGTTAAGACGTACACGCCACAACAATTCTTTTCGAGATACAACGTGTAGTTTTGGAGATACAAGCTAATTTTGTACTATGCGTTATTTCTTCTCGTAAAGAGTTTCCAATGCGTACGTATATGTCTTTACTCTGCAAAACTGTATTTCCTTATGAAGTGGTATTCTTACATATCCTTTCGAGAGAAAACTGTCCTGTGCCTTCTCTTTTGACGCTACACACTCAGACATACACGCAACATGAAAGCTTTTCGACTTACAACGTGTTGTTTAGGAAAAACAAGATAATTTCCCATGATGCGGGATTTCCTTAAAACGTGATTTTCTGAAAAATTTTGACGAAAGAAAATTCTCCTTTTGGTTCTCTTTAGATGCTACATGTTAAGACGTACACGCCACAACAATTCTTTTCGAGATACAACGTGTAGTTTTGGAGATACAAGCTAATTTTGTACTATGCGTTATTTCTTCTCGTAAAGAGTTTCCAATGCGTACGTATATGTCTTTACTCTGCAAAACTGTATTTCCTTATGAAGTGGTATTCTTACATATCCTTTCGAGAGAAAACTGTCCTGTGCCTTCTCTTTTGAGGCTACACACTCAGACATACACGCAACATGAAAGCTTTTCGACTTACAACGTGTTGTTTAGGAAAAACAAGATAATTTCGCACGATGCGGGATTTCCTTAAAACGTGATTTTCTGAAAAATTTTGACGAAAGAAAATTCTCCTTTAGGTTCTCTTTAGATGCTACATGTTAAGACGTACACGCCACAACAATTCTTTTCGAGATACAACGTGTAGTTTTGGAGATACAAGCTAATTTTGTACTATGCGTTATTTCTTCTCGTAAAGAGTTTCCAATGCGTAAGTATATGTCTTTACTCTGCAAAACTGTATTTCCTTATGAAGTGGTATTCTTACATATCCTTTCGAGAGAAAACTGTCCTGTGCCTTCTCTTTTGAGGCTACACACTTAGACATACACGCAACATGAAAGCTTTTCGACTTACAACGTGTTGTTTAGGAAAAACAAGATAATTTCGCACGATGCGGGATTTCCTTAAAACGTGATTTTATGAAAAATTTTGACGAAAGAAAATTCTCCTTTTGGTTCTCTTTAGATGCTACATGTTAAGACGTACATGCCACAACAATTCTTTTCGAGATACAACGTGTAGTTTTGGAGATACAAGCTAATTTTGTACTATTCGTTATTTCTTCTCGTAAAGAGTTTCCAATGCGTACGTATATGTCTTTACTCTGCAAAACTGTATTTCCTTATGAAGTGGTATTCTTACATATCCTTTCGAGAGAAAACTGTCCTGTGCCTTCTCTTTTGAGGCTACACACTCAGACATACACGCAACATGAAAGCTTTTCGACTTACAACGTGTTGTTTAGGAAAAACAAGATAATTTCGCACGATGCGGGATTTCCTTAAAACGTGATTTTCTGAAAAATTTTGACGAAAGAAAATTCTCCTTTTGGTTCTCTTTAGATGCTACATGTTAAGACGTACACGCCACAACAATTCTTTTCGAGATACAACGTGTAGTTTTGGAGATACAAGCTAATTTTGTACTATGCGTTATTTCTTCTCGTAAAGAGTTTCCAATGCGTACGTATATGTCTTTACTCTGCAAAACTGTATTTCCTTATGAAGTGGTATTCTTACATATCCTTTCGAGAGAAAACTGTCCTGTGCCTTCTCTTTTGAGGCTACACACTTAGACATACACGCAACATGAAAGCTTTTCGACTTACAACGTGTTGTTTAGGAAAAACAAGATAATTTCGCACGATGCGGGATTTCCTTAAAACGTGATTTTCTGAAAAATTTTGACGAAAGAAAATTCTCCTTTTGGTTCTCTTTAGATGCTACATGTTAAGACGTACACGCCACAACAATTCTTTTCGAGATACAACGTGTAGTTTTGGAGATACAAGCTAATTTTGTACTATGCGTTATTTCTTCTCGTAAAGAGTTTCCAATGCGTACATATATGTCTTTACTCTGCAAAACTGAATTTCCTTATGAAGTGGTATTCTTACATATCCTTTCGAGAGAAAACTGTCCTGTGCCTTCTCTTTTGAGGCTACACACTCAGACATACACGCAACATGAAAGCTTTTCGACTTACAACGTGTTGTTTAGGAAAAACAAGATAATTTCGCACGATGCGGGATTTCCTTAAAACGTGATTTTCTGAAAAATTTTGACGAAAGAAAATTCTCCTTTTGGTTCTCTTTAGATGCTACATGTTAAGACGTACACGCCACAACAATTCTTTTCGAGATACAACGTGTAGTTTTGGAGATACAAGCTAATTTTGTACTATGCGTTATTTCTTCTCGTAAAGAGTTTCCAATGCGTACGTATATGTCTTTACTCTGCAAAACTGTATTTCCTTATGAAGTGGTATTCTTACATATCCTTTCGAGAGAAAACTGTCCTGTGCCTTCTCTTTTGAGGCTACACACTTAGACATACACGCAACATGAAAGCTTTTCGACTTACAACGTGTTGTTTAGGAAAAACAAGATAATTTCGCACGATGCGGGATTTCCTTAAAACGTGATTTTCTGAAAAATTTTGACGAAAGAAAATTCTCCTTTTGGTTCTCTTTAGATGCTACATGTTAAGACGTACACGCCACAACAATTCTTTTCGAGATACAACGTGTAGTTTTGGAGATACAAGCTAATTTTGTACTATGCGTTATTTCTTCTCGTAAAGAGTTTCCAATGCGTACGTATATGTCTTTACTCTGCAAAACTGTATTTCCTTATGAAGTGGTATTCTTACATATCCTTTCGAGAGAAAACTGTCCTGTGCCTTCTCTTTTGAGGCTACACACTCAGACATACACGCAACATGAAAGCTTTTCGACTTACAACGTGTTGTTTAGGAAAAACAAGATAATTTCGCACGATGCGGGGTTTCCTTAAAACGTGATTTTCTGAAAAATTTTGACGAAAGAAAATTCTCCTTTTGGTTCTCTTTAGATGCTACATGTTAAGACGTACACGCCACAACAATTCTTTTCGAGATACAACGTGTAGTTTTGGAGATACAAGCTAATTTTGTACTATGCGTTATTTCTTCTCGTAAAGAGTTTCCAATGCGTACGTATATGTCTTTACTCTGCAAAACTGTATTTCCTTATGAAGTGGTATTCTTACATATCCTTTCGAGAGAAAACTGTCCTGTGCCTTCTCTTTTGAGGCTACACACTCAGACATACACGCAACATGAAAGCTTTTCGACTTACAACGTGTTGTTTAGGAAAAACAAGATAATTTCGCACGATGCGGGATTTCCTTAAAACGTGATTTTCTGAAAAATTTTGACGAAAGAAAATTCTCCTTTTGGTTCTCTTTAAATGCTACATGTTAAGACGTACACGCCACAACAATTCTTTTCGAGATACAACGTGTAGTTTTGGAGATACAAGCTAATTTTGTACTATGCGTTATTTCTTCTCGTAAAGAGTTTCCAATGCGTACGTACATGTCTTTACTCTGCAAAACTGTATTTCCTTATGAAGTGGTATTCTTACATATCCTTTCGAGAGAAAACTGTCCTGTGCCTTCTCTTTTGAGGCTACACACTCAGACATACACGCAACATGAAAGCTTTTCGACTTACAACGTGTTGTTTAGGAAAAACAAGATAATTTCGCACGATGCGGGATTTCCTTAAAACGTGATTTTCTGAAAAATTTTGACGAAAGGAAATTCTCCTTTTGGTTCTCTTTAGATGCTACATGTTAAGACGTACACGCCACAACAATTCTTTTCGAGATACAACGTGTAGTTTTGGAGATACAAGCTAATTTTGTACTATGCGTTATTTCTTCTCGTAAAGAGTTTCCAATGCGTACGTATATGTCTTTACTCTGCAATACTGTATTTCCTTATGAAGTGGTATTCTTACATATCCTTTCGAGAGAAAACTGTCCTGTGCCTTCTCTTTTGAGGCTACACACTTAGACATACACGCAACATGAAAGCTTTTCGACTTACAACGTGTTGTTTAGGAAAAACAAGATAATTTCGCACGATGCGGGATTTCCTTAAAACGTGATTTTCTGAAAAATTTTGACGAAAGAAAATTCTCCTTTTGGTTCTCTTTAGATGCTACATGTTAAGACGTACACGCCACAACAATTCTTTTCGAGATACAACGTGTAGTTTTGGAGATACAAGCTAATTTTGTACTATGCGTTATTTCTTCTCGTAAAGAGTTTCCAATGCGTACGTATATGTCTTTACTCTGCAAAACTGTATTTCCTTATGAAGTGGTATTCTTACATATCCTTTCGAGAGAAAACTGTCCTGTGCCTTCTCTTTTGAGGCTACACACTCAGACATACACGCAACATGAAAGCTTTTCGACTTACAACGTGTTGTTTAGGAAAAACAAGATAATTTCGCACGATGCGGGATTTCCTTAAAACGTGATTTTCTGAAAAATTTTGACGAAAGAAAATTCTCCTTTTGGTTCTCTTTAGATGCTACATGTTAAGACGTACACGCCACAACAATTCTTTTCGAGATACAACGTGTAGTTTTGGAGATACAAGCTAATTTTGTACTATGCGTTATTTCTTCTCGTAAAGAGTTTCCAATGCGTACGTATATGTCTTTACTCTGCAAAACTGTATTTCCTTATGAAGTGGTATTCTTACATATCCTTTCGAGAGAAAACTGTCCTGTGCCTTCTCTTTTGAGGCTACACACTTAGACATACACGCAACATGAAAGCTTTTCGACTTACAACGTGTTGTTTAGGTAAAACAAGATAATTTCGCACGATGCGGGATTTCCTTAAAACGTGATTTTCTGAAAAATTTTGACGAAAGAAAATTCTCCTTTTGGTTCTCTTTAGATGCTACATGTTAAGACGTACACGCCACAACAATTCTTTTCGAGATACAACGTGTAGTTTTGGAGATACAAGCTAATTTTGTACTATGCGTTATTTCTTCTCGTAAAGAGTTTCCAATGCGTACGTATATGTCTTTACTCTGCAAAACTGTATTTCCTTATGAAGTGGTATTCTTACATATCCTTTCGAGAGAAAACTGTCCTGTGCCTTCTCTTTTGAGGCTACACACTCAGACATACACGCAACATGAAAGCTTTTCGACTTACAACGTGTTGTTTAGGAAAAACAAGATAATTTCGCACGATGCGGGATTTCCTTAAAACGTGATTTTCTGAAAAATTTTGACGAAAGGAAATTCTCCTTTTGGTTCTCTTTAGATGCTACATGTTAAGACGTACACGCCACAACAATTCTTTTCGAGATACAACGTGTAGTTTTGGAGATACAAGCTAATTTTGTACTATGCGTTATTTCTTCTCGTAAAGAGTTTCCAATGCGTACGTATATGTCTTTACTCTGCAAAACTGTATTTCCTTATGAAGTGGTATTCTTACATATCCTTTCGAGAGAAAACTGTCCTGTGCCTTCTCTTTTGAGGCTACACACTTAGACATACACGCAACATGAAAGCTTTTCGACTTACAACGTGTTGTTTAGGAAAAACAAGATAATTTCGCACGATGCGGGGTTTCCTTAAAACGTGATTTTCTGAAAAATTTTGACGAAAGAAAATTCTCCTTTTGGTTCTCTTTAGATGCTACATGTTAAGACGTACACGCCACAACAATTCTTTTCGAGATACAACGTGTAGTTTTGGAGATACAAGCTAATTTTGTACTATGCGTTATTTCTTCTCGTAAAGAGTTTCCAATGCGTACGTATATGTCTTTACTCTGCAAAACTGTATTTCCTTATGAAGTGGTATTCTTACATATCCTTTCGAGAGAAAACTGTCCTGTGCCTTCTCTTTTGAGGCTACACACTCAGACATACAGGCAACATGAAAGCTTTTCGACTTACAACGTGTTGTTTAGGAAAAACAAGATAATTTCGCACGATGCGGGATTTCCTTAAAACGTGATTTTCTGAAAAATTTTGACGAAAGAAAATTCTCCTTTTGGTTCTCTTTAAATGCTACATGTTAAGACGTACACGCCACAACAATTCTTTTCGAGATACAACGTGTAGTTTTGGAGATACAAGCTAATTTTGTACTATGCGTTATTTCTTCTCGTAAAGAGTTTCCAATGCGTACGTATATGTCTTTACTCTGCAAAACTGTATTTCCTTATGAAGTGGTATTCTTACATATCCTTTCGAGAGAAAACTGTCCTGTGCCTTCTCTTTTGAGGCTACACACTCAGACATACACGCAACATGAAAGCTTTTCGACTTACAACGTGTTGTTTAGGAAAAACAAGATAATTTCGCACGATGCGGGATTTCCTTAAAACGTGATTTTCTGAAAAATTTTGACGAAAGAAAATTCTCCTTTTGGTTCTCTTTAGATGCTACATGTTAAGACGTACACGCCACAACAATTCTTTTCGAGATACAACGTGTAGTTTTGGAGATACAAGCTAATTTTGTACTATGCGTTATTTCTTCTCGTAAAGAGTTTCCAATGCGTACGTATATGTCTTTACTCTGCAAAACTGTATTTCCTTATGAAGTGGTATTCTTACATATCCTTTCGAGAGAAAACTGTCCTGTGCCTTCTCTTTTGAGGCTACACACTCAGACATACACGCAACATGAAAGCTTTTCGACTTACAACGTGTTGTTTAGGAAAAACAAGATAATTTCGCACGATGCGGGATTTCCTTAAAACGTGATTTTCTGAAAAATTTTGACGAAAGGAAATTCTCCTTTTGGTTCTCTTTAGATGCTACATGTTAAGACGTACACGCCACAACAATTCTTTTCGAGATACAACGTGTAGTTTTGGAGATACAAGCTAATTTTGTACTATGCGTTATTTCTTCTCGTAAAGAGTTTCCAATGCGTACGTATATGTCTTTACTCTGCAATACTGTATTTCCTTATGAAGTGGTATTCTTACATATCCTTTCGAGAGAAAACTGTCCTGTGCCTTCTCTTTTGAGGCTACACACTTAGACATACACGCAACATGAAAGCTTTTCGACTTACAACGTGTTGTTTAGGAAAAACAAGATAATTTCGCACGATGCGGGATTTCCTTAAAACGTGATTTTCTGAAAAATTTTGACGAAAGAAAATTCTCCTTTTGGTTCTCTTTAGATGCTACATGTTAAGACGTACACGCCACAACAATTCTTTTCGAGATACAACGTGTAGTTTTGGAGATACAAGCTAATTTTGTACTATGCGTTATTTCTTCTCGTAAAGAGTTTCCAATGCGTACGTATATGTCTTTACTCTGCAAAACTGTATTTCCTTATGAAGTGGTATTCTTACATATCCTTTCGAGAGAAAACTGTCCTGTGCCTTCTCTTTTGAGGCTACACACTTAGACATACACGCAACATGAAAGCTTTTCGACTTACAACGTGTTGTTTAGGTAAAACAAGATAATTTCGCACGATGCGGGATTTCCTTAAAACGTGATTTTCTGAAAAATTTTGACGAAAGAAAATTCTCCTTTTGGTTCTCTTTAGATGCTACATGTTAAGACGTACACGCCACAACAATTCTTTTCGAGATACAACGTGTAGTTTTGGAGATACAAGCTAATTTTGTACTATGCGTTATTTATTCTCGTAAAGAGTTTCCAATGCGTACGTATATGTCTTTACTCTGCAAAACTGTATTTCCTTATGAAGTGGTATTCTTACATATCCTTTCGAGAGAAAACTGTCCTGTGCCTTCTCTTTTGAGGCTACACACTCAGACATACACGCAACATGAAAGCTTTTCGACTTACAACGTGTTGTTTAGGAAAAACAAGATAATTTCGCACGATGCGGGATTTCCTTAAAACGTGATTTTCTGAAAAATTTTGACGAAAGGAAATTCTCCTTTTGGTTCTCTTTAGATGCTACATGTTAAGACGTACACGCCACAACAATTCTTTTCGAGATACAACGTGTAGTTTTGGAGATACAAGCTAATTTTGTACTATGCGTTATTTCTTCTCGTAAAGAGTTTCCAATGCGTACGTATATGTCTTTACTCTGCAAAACTGTATTTCCTTATGAAGTGGTATTCTTACATATCCTTTCGAGAGAAAACTGTCCTGTGCCTTCTCTTTTGAGGCTACACACTTAGACATACTCGCAACATGAAAGCTTTTCGACTTACAACGTGTTGTTTAGGAAAAACAAGATAATTTCGCACGATGCGGGATTTCCTTAAAACGTGATTTTCTGAAAAATTTTGACGAAAGAAAATTCTCCTTTTGGTTCTCTTTAGATGCTACATGTTAAGACGTACACGCCACAACAATTCTTTTCGAGATACAACGTGTAGTTTTGGAGATACAAGCTAATTTTGTACTATGCGTTATTTCTTCTCGTAAAGAGTTTCCAATGCGTACGTATATGTCTTTACTCTGCAAAACTGTATTTCCTTATGAAGTGGTATTCTTACATATCCTTTCGAGAGAAAACTGTCCTGTGCCTTCTCTTTTGAGGCTACACACTCAGACATACACGCAACATGAAAGCTTTTCGACTTACAACGTGTTGTTTAGGAAAAACAAGATAATTTCGCACGATGCGGGATTTCCTTAAAACGTGATTTTCTGAAAAATTTTGACGAAAGAAAATTCTCCTTTTGGTTCTCTTTAGATGCTACATGTTAAGACGTACACGCCACAACAATTCTTTTCGAGATACAACGTGTAGTTTTGGAGATACAAGCTAATTTTGTACTATGCGTTATTTCTTCTCGTAAAGAGTTTCCAATGCGTACGTATATGTCTTTACTCTGCAAAACTGTATTTCCTTATGAAGTGGTATTCTTACATATCCTTTCGAGAGAAAACTGTCCTGTGCCTTCTCTTTTGAGGCTACACACTTAGACATACACGCAACATGAAAGCTTTTCGACTTACAACGTGTTGTTTAGGTAAAACAATATAATTTCGCACGATGCGGGATTTCCTTAAAACGTGATTTTCTGAAAAATTTTGACGAAAGAAAATTCTCCTTTTGGTTCTCTTTAGATGCTACATGTTAAGACGTACACGCCACAACAATTCTTTTCGAGATACAACGTGTAGTTTTGGAGATACAAGCTAATTTTGTACTATGCGTTATTTATTCTCGTAAAGAGTTTCCAATGCGTACGTATATGTCTTTACTCTGCAAAACTGTATTTCCTTATGAAGTGGTATTCTTACATATCCTTTCGAGAGAAAACTGTCCTGTGCCTTCTCTTTTGAGGCTACACACTCAGACATACACGCAACATGAAAGCTTTTCGACTTACAACGTGTTGTTTAGGAAAAACAAGATAATTTCGCACGATGCGGGATTTCCTTAAAACGTGATTTTCTGAAAAATTTTGACGAAAGGAAATTCTCCTTTTGGTTCTCTTTAGATGCTACATGTTAAGACGTACACGCCACAACAATTCTTTTCGAGATACAACGTGTAGTTTTGGAGATACAAGCTAATTTTGTACTATGCGTTATTTCTTCTCGTAAAGAGTTTCCAATGCGTACGTATATGTCTTTACTCTGCAAAACTGTATTTCCTTATGAAGTGGTATTCTTACATATCCTTTCGAGAGAAAACTGTCCTGTGCCTTCTCTTTTGAGGCTACACACTTAGACATACACGCAACATGAAAGCTTTTCGACTTACAACGTGTTGTTTAGGTAAAACAAGATAATTTCGCACGATGCGGGATTTCCTTAAAACGTGATTTTCTGAAAAATTTTGACGAAAGAAAATTCTCCTTTTGGTTCTCTTTAGATGCTACATGTTAAGACGTACACGCCACAACAATTCTTTTCGAGATACAACGTGTAGTTTTGGAGATACAAGCTAATTTTGTACTATGCGTTATTTATTCTCGTAAAGAGTTTCCAATGCGTACGTATATGTCTTTACTCTGCAAAACTGTATTTCCTTATGAAGTGGTATTCTTACATATCCTTTCGAGAGAAAACTGTCCTGTGCCTTCTCTTTTGAGGCTACACACTCAGACATACACGCAACATGAAAGCTTTTCGACTTACAACGTGTTGTTTAGGAAAAACAAGATAATTTCGCACGATGCGGGATTTCCTTAAAACGTGATTTTCTGAAAAATTTTGACGAAAGGAAATTCTCCTTTTGGTTCTCTTTAGATGCTACATGTTAAGACGTACACGCCACAACAATTCTTTTCGAGATACAACGTGTAGTTTTGGAGATACAAGCTAATTTTGTACTATGCGTTATTTCTTCTCGTAAAGAGTTTCCAATGCGTACGTATATGTCTTTACTCTGCAAAACTGTATTTCCTTATGAAGTGGTATTCTTACATATCCTTTCGAGAGAAAACTGTCCTGTGCCTTCTCTTTTGAGGCTACACACTTAGACATACACGCAACATGAAAGCTTTTCGACTTACAACGTGTTGTTTAGGAAAAACAAGATAATTTCGCACGATGCGGGATTTCCTTAAAACGTGATTTTCTGAAAAATTTTGACGAAAGAAAATTCTCCTTTTGGTTCTCTTTAGATGCTACATGTTAAGACGTACACGCCACAACAATTCTTTTCGAGATACAACGTGTAGTTTTGGAGATACAAGCTAATTTTGTACTATGCGTTATTTCTTCTCGTAAAGAGTTTCCAATGCGTACGTATAGGTCTTTAATCTGCAAAACTGTATTTCCTTATGAAGTGGTATTCTTACATATCCTTTCGAGAGAAAACTGTCCTGTGCCTTCTCTTTTGAGGCTACACACTCAGACATACACGCAACATGAAAGCTTTTCGACTTACAACGTGTTGTTTAGGAAAAACAAGATAATTTCGCACGATGCGGGATTTCCTTAAAACGTGATTTTCTGAAAAATTTTGACGAAAGAAAATTCTCCTTTTGGTTCTCTTTATATGCTACATGTTAAGACGTACACGCCACAACAATTCTTTTCGAGATACAACGTGTAGTTTTGGAGATACAAGCTAATTTTGTACTATGCGTTATTTCTTCTCGTAAAGAGTTTCCAATGCGTACGTATATGTCTTTACTCTGCAAAACTGTATTTCCTTATGAAGTGGTATTCTTACATATCCTTTCGAGAGAAAACTGTCCTGTGCCTTCTCTTTTGAGGCTACACACTCAGACATACACGCAACATGAAAGCTTTTCGACTTACAACGTGTTGTTTAGGAAAAACAAGATAATTTCGCACGATGCGGGATTTCCTTAAAACGTGATTTTCTGAAAAATTTTGACGAAAGAAAATTCTCCTTTTGGTTCTCTTTAGATGCTACATGTTAAGACGTACACGCCACAACAATTCTTTTCGAGATACAACGTGTAGTTTTGGAGATACAAGCTAATTTTGTACTATGCGTTATTTCTTCTCGTAAAGAGTTTCCAATGCGTACGTATATGTCTTTACTCTGCAAAACTGTATTACCTTATGAAGTGGTATTCTTACATATCCTTTCGAGAGAAAACTGTCCTGTGCCTTCTCTTTTGAGGCTACACACTTAGACATACACGCAACATGAAAGCTTTTCGACTTACAACGTGTTGTTTAGGAAAAACAAGATAATTTCGCACGATGCGGGATTTCCTTAAAACGTGATTTTCTGAAAAATTTTGACGAAAGAAAATTCTCCTTTTGGTTCTCTTTAGATGCTACATGTTAAGACGTACACGCCACAACAATTCTTTTCGAGATACAACGTGTAGTTTTGGAGATACAAGCTAATTTTGTACTATGCGTTATTTCTTCTCGTAAAGAGTTTCCAATGCGTACGTATATGTCTTTACTCTGCAAAACTGTATTTCCTTATGAAGTGGTATTCTTACATATCCTTTCGAGAGAAAACTGTCCTGTGCCTTCTCTTTTGAGGCTACACACTCAGACATACACGCAACATGAAAGCTTTTCGACTTACAACGTGTTGTTTAGGAAAAACAAGATAATTTCGCACGATGCGGGATTTCCTTAAAACGTGATTTTCTGAAAAATTTTGACGAAAGAAAATTCTCCTTTTGGTTCTCTTTAGATGCTACATGTTAAGACGTACACGCCACAACAATTCTTTTCGAGATACAACGTGTAGTTTTGGAGATACAAGCTAATTTTGTACTATGCGTTATTTCTTCTCGTAAAGAGTTTCCAATGCGTACGTATATGTCTTTACTCTGCAAAACTGTATTTCCTTATGAAGTGGTATTCTTACATATCCTTTCGAGAGAAAACTGTCCTGTGCCTTCTCTTTTGAGGCTACACACTTAGACATACACGCAACATGAAAGCTTTTCGACTTACAACGTGTTGTTTAGGAAAAACAAGATAATTTCGCACGATGCGGGATTTCCTTAAAACGTGATTTTCTGAAAAATTTTGACGAAAGAAAATTCTCCTTTTGGTTCTCTTTAGATGCTACATGTTAAGACGTACACGCCACAACAATTCTTTTCGAGATACAACGTGTAGTTTTGGAGATACAAGCTAATTTTGTACTATGCGTTATTTCTTCTCGTAAAGAGTTTCCAATGCGTACGTATATGTCTTTACTCTGCAAAACTGTATTTCCTTATGAAGTGGTATTCTTACATATCCTTTCGAGAGAAAACTGTCCTGTGCCTTCTCTTTTGAGGCTACACACTTAGACATACTCGCAACATGAAAGCTTTTCGACTTACAACGTGTTGTTTAGGAAAAACAAGATAATCTCGCACGATGCGGGATTTCCTTAAAACGTGATTTTCTGAAAAATTTTGACGAAAGAAAATTCTCCTTTTGGTTCTCTTTAGATGCTACATGTTAAGACGTACACGCCACAACAATTCTTTTCGAGATACAACGTGTAGTTTTGGAGATACAAGCTAATTTTGTACTATGCGTTATTTCTTCTCGTAAAGAGTTTCCAATGCGTACGTATATGTCTTTACTCTGCAAAACTGTATTTCCTTATGAAGTGGTATTCTTACATATCCTTTCGAGAGAAAACTGTCCTGTGCCTTCTCTTTTGAGGCTACACACTCAGACATACACGCAACATGAAAGCTTTTCGACTTACAACGTGTTGTTTAGGAAAAACAAGATAATTTCGCACGATGCGGGATTTCCTTAAAACGTGATTTTCTGAAAAATTTTGACGAAAGAAAATTCTCCTTTTGGTTCTCTTTAGATGCTACATGTTAAGACGTACACGCCACAACAATTCTTTTCGAGATACAACGTGTAGTTTTGGAGATACAAGCTAATTTTGTACTATGCGTTATTTCTTCTCGTAAAGAGTTTCCAATGCGTACGTATAGGTCTTTAATCTGCAAAACTGTATTTCCTTATGAAGTGGTATTCTTACATATCCTTTCGAGAGAAAACTGTCCTGTGCCTTCTCTTTTGAGGCTACACACTCAGACATACACGCAACATGAAAGCTTTTCGACTTACAACGTGTTGTTTAGGAAAAACAAGATAATTTCGCACGATGCGGGATTTCCTTAAAACGTGATTTTCTGAAAAATTTTGACGAAAGAAAATTCTCCTTTTGGTTCTCTTTAAATGCTACATGTTAAGACGTACACGCCACAACAATTCTTTTCGAGATACAACGTGTAGTTTTGGAGATACAAGCTAATTTTGTACTATGCGTTATTTCTTCTCGTAAAGAGTTTCCAATGCGTACGTATATGTCTTTACTCTGCAAAACTGTATTTCCTTATGAAGTGGTATTCTTACATATCCTTTCGAGAGAAAACTGTCCTGTGCCTTCTCTTTTGAGGCTACACACTCAGACATACACGCAACATGAAAGCTTTTCGACTTACAACGTGTTGTTTAGGAAAAACAAGATAATTTCGCACGATGCGGGATTTCCTTAAAACGTGATTTTCTGAAAAATTTTGACGAAAGAAAATTCTCCTTTTGGTTCTCTTTAGATGCTACATGTTAAGACGTACACGCCACAACAATTCTTTTCGAGATACAACGTGTAGTTTTGGAGATACAAGCTAATTTTGTACTATGCGTTATTTCTTCTCGTAAAGAGTTTCCAATGCGTACGTATATGTCTTTACTCTGCAAAACTGTATTACCTTATGAAGTGGTATTCTTACATATCCTTTCGAGAGAAAACTGTCCTGTGCCTTCTCTTTTGAGGCTACACACTTAGACATACACGCAACATGAAAGCTTTTCGACTTACAACGTGTTGTTTAGGAAAAACAAGATAATTTCGCACGATGCGGGATTTCCTTAAAACGTGATTTTCTGAAAAATTTTGACGAAAGAAAATTCTCCTTTTGGTTCTCTTTAGATGCTACATGTTAAGACGTACACGCCACAACAATTCTTTTCGAGATACAACGTGTAGTTTTGGAGATACAAGCTAATTTTGTACTATGCGTTATTTCTTCTCGTAAAGAGTTTCCAATGCGTACGTATATGTCTTTACTCTGCAAAACTGTATTTCCTTATGAAGTGGTATTCTTACATATCCTTTCGAGAGAAAACTGTCCTGTGCCTTCTCTTTTGAGGCTACACACTCAGACATACACGCAACATGAAAGCTTTTCGACTTACAACGTGTTGTTTAGGAAAAACAAGATAATTTCGCACGATGCGGGATTTCCTTAAAACGTGATTTTCTGAAAAATTTTGACGAAAGAAAATTCTCCTTTTGGTTCTCTTTAGATGCTACATGTTAAGACGTACACGCCACAACAATTCTTTTCGAGATACAACGTGTAGTTTTGGAGATACAAGCTAATTTTGTACTATGCGTTATTTCTTCTCGTAAAGAGTTTCCAATGCGTACGTATATGTCTTTACTCTGCAAAACTGTATTTCCTTATGAAGTGGTATTCTTACATATCCTTTCGAGAGAAAACTGTCCTGTGCCTTCTCTTTTGAGGCTACACACTCAGACATACACGCAACATGAAAGCTTTTCGACTTACAACGTGTTGTTTAGGAAAAACAAGATAATTTCGCACGATGCGGGATTTCCTTAAAACGTGATTTTCTGAAAAATTTTGACGAAAGAAAATTCTCCTTTTGGTTCTCTTTAGATGCTACATGTTAAGACGTACACGCCACAACAATTCTTTTCGAGATACAACGTGTAGTTTTGGAGATACAAGCTAATTTTGTACTATGCGTTATTTATTCTCGTAAAGAGTTTCCAATGCGTACGTATATGTCTTTACTCTGCAAAACTGTATTTCCTTATGAAGTGGTATTCTTACATATCCTTTCGAGAGAAAACTGTCCTGTGCCTTCTCTTTTGAGGCTACACACTCAGACATACACGCAACATGAAAGCTTTTCGACTTACAACGTGTTGTTTAGGAAAAACAAGATAATTTCGCACGATGCGGGATTTCCTTAAAACGTGATTTTCTGAAAAATTTTGACGAAAGGAAATTCTCCTTTTGGTTCTCTTTAGATGCTACATGTTAAGACGTACACGCCACAACAATTCTTTTCGAGATACAACGTGTAGTTTTGGAGATACAAGCTAATTTTGTACTATGCGTTATTTCTTCTCGTAAAGAGTTTCCAATGCGTACGTATATGTCTTTACTCTGCAAAACTGTATTTCCTTATGAAGTGGTATTCTTACATATCCTTTCGAGAGAAAACTGTCCTGTGCCTTCTCTTTTGAGGCTACACACTTAGACATACACGCAACATGAAAGCTTTTCGACTTACAACGTGTTGTTTAGGAAAAACAAGATAATTTCGCACGATGCGGGATTTCCTTAAAACGTGATTTTCTGAAAAATTTTGACGAAAGAAAATTCTCCTTTTGGTTCTCTTTAGATGCTACATGTTAAGACGTACACGCCACAACAATTCTTTTCGAGATACAACGTGTAGTTTTGGAGATACAAGCTAATTTTGTACTATGCGTTATTTCTTCTCGTAAAGAGTTTCCAATGCGTACGTATATGTCTTTACTCTGCAAAACTGTATTTCCTTATGAAGTGGTATTCTTACATATCCTTTCGAGAGAAAACTGTCCTGTGCCTTCTCTTTTGAGGCTACACACTTAGACATACTCGCAACATGAAAGCTTTTCGACTTACAACGTGTTGTTTAGGAAAAACAAGATAATTTCGCACGATGCGGGATTTCCTTAAAACGTGATTTTCTGAAAAATTTTGACGAAAGAAAATTCTCCTTTTGGTTCTCTTTAGATGCTACATGTTAAGACGTACACGCCACAACAATTCTTTTCGAGATACAACGTGTAGTTTTGGAGATACAAGCTAATTTTGTACTATGCGTTATTTCTTCTCGTAAAGAGTTTCCAATGCGTACGTATATGTCTTTACTCTGCAAAACTGTATTTCCTTATGAAGTGGTATTCTTACATATCCTTTCGAGAGAAAACTGTCCTGTGCCTTCTCTTTTGAGGCTACACACTCAGACATACACGCAACATGAAAGCTTTTCGACTTACAACGTGTTGTTTAGGAAAAACAAGATAATATCGCACGATGCGGGATTTCCTTAAAACGTGATTTTCTGAAAAATTTTGACGAAAGGAAATTCTCCTTTTGGTTCTCTTTAGATGCTACATGTTAAGACGTACACGCCACAACAATTCTTTTCGAGATACAACGTGTAGTTTTGGAGATACAAGCTAATTTTGTACTATGCGTTATTTCTTCTCGTAAAGAGTTTCCAATGCGTACGTATAGGTCTTTAATCTGCAAAACTGTATTTCCTTATGAAGTGGTATTCTTACATATCCTTTCGAGAGAAAACTGTCCTGTGCCTTCTCTTTTGAGGCTACACACTCAGACATACACGCAACATGAAAGCTTTTCGACTTACAACGTGTTGTTTAGGAAAAACAAGATAATTTCGCACGATGCGGGATTTCCTTAAAACGTGATTTTCTGAAAAATTTTGACGAAAGAAAATTCTCCTTTTGGTTCTCTTTAAATGCTACATGTTAAGACGTACACGCCACAACAATTCTTTTCGAGATACAACGTGTAGTTTTGGAGATACAAGCTAATTTTGTACTATGCGTTATTTCTTCTCGTAAAGAGTTTCCAATGCGTACGTATATGTCTTTACTCTGCAAAACTGTATTTCCTTATGAAGTGGTATTCTTACATATCCTTTCGAGAGAAAACTGTCCTGTGCCTTCTCTTTTGAGGCTACACACTCAGACATACACGCAACATGAAAGCTTTTCGACTTACAACGTGTTGTTTAGGAAAAACAAGATAATTTCGCACGATGCGGGATTTCCTTAAAACGTGATTTTCTGAAAAATTTTGACGAAAGAAAATTCTCCTTTTGGTTCTCTTTAGATGCTACATGTTAAGACGTACACGCCACAACAATTCTTTTCGAGATACAACGTGTAGTTTTGGAGATACAAGCTAATTTTGTACTATGCGTTATTTCTTCTCGTAAAGAGTTTCCAATGCGTACGTATATGTCTTTACTCTGCAAAACTGTATTACCTTATGAAGTGGTATTCTTACATATCCTTTCGAGAGAAAACTGTCCTGTGCCTTCTCTTTTGAGGCTACACACTCAGACATACACGCAACATGAAAGCTTTTCGACTTACAACGTGTTGTTTAGGAAAAACAAGATAATTTCGCACGATGCGGGATTTCCTTAAAACGTGATTTTCTGAAAAATTTTGACGAAAGGAAATTCTCCTTTTGGTTCTCTTTAGATGCTACATGTTAAGACGTACACGCCACAACAATTCTTTTCGAGATACAACGTGTAGTTTTGGAGATACAAGCTAATTTTGTACTATGCGTTATTTCTTCTCGTAAAGAGTTTCCAATGCGTACGTATATGTCTTTACTCTGCAAAACTGTATTTCCTTATGAAGTGGTATTCTTACATATCCTTTCGAGAGAAAACTGTCCTGTGCCTTCTCTTTTGAGGCTACACACTCAGACATACACGCAACATGAAAGCTTTTCGACTTACAACGTGTTGTTTAGGAAAAACAAGATAATTTCGCACGATGCGGGATTTCCTTAAAACGTGATTTTCTGAAAAATTTTGACGAAAGGAAATTCTCCTTTTGGTTCTCTTTAGATGCTACATGTTAAGACGTACACGCCACAACAATTCTTTTCGAGATACAACGTGTAGTTTTGGAGATACAAGCTAATTTTGTACTATGCGTTATTTCTTCTCGTAAAGAGTTTCCAATGCGTACGTATATGTCTTTACTCTGCAAAACTGTATTTCCTTATGAAGTGGTATTCTTACATATCCTTTCGAGAGAAAACTGTCCTGTGCCTTCTCTTTTGAGGCTACACACTTAGACATACACGCAACATGAAAGCTTTTCGACTTACAACGTGTTGTTTAGGAAAAACAAGATAATTTCGCACGATGCGGGATTTCCTTAAAACGTGATTTCTGAAAAATTTTGACGAAAGGAAATTCTCCTTTTGGTTCTCTTTAGATGCTACATGTTAAGACGTACACGCCACAACAATTCTTTTCGAGATACAACGTGTAGTTTTGGAGATACAAGCTAATTTTGTACTATGCGTTATTTCTTCTCGTAAAGAGTTTCCAATGCGTACGTATATGTCTTTACTCTGCAAAACTGTATTTCCTTATGAAGTGGTATTCTTACATATCCTTTCGAGAGAAAACTGTCCTGTGCCTTCTCTTTTGAGGCTACACACTTAGACATACACGCAACATGAAAGCTTTTCGACTTACAACGTGTTGTTTAGGAAAAACAAGATAATTTCGCACGATGCGGGATTTCCTTAAAACGTGATTTTCTGAAAAATTTTGACGAAAGAAAATTCTCCTTTTGGTTCTCTTTAGATGCTACATGTTAAGACGTACACGCCACAACAATTCTTTTCGAGATACAACGTGTAGTTTTGGAGATACAAGCTAATTTTGTACTATGCGTTATTTCTTCTCGTAAAGAGTTTCCAATGCGTACGTATATGTCTTTACTCTGCAAAACTGTATTTCCTTATGAAGTGGTATTCTTACATATCCTTTCGAGAGAAAACTGTCCTGTGCCTTCTCTTTTGAGGCTACACACTCAGACATACACGCAACATGAAAGCTTTTCGACTTACAACGTGTTGTTTAGGAAAAACAAGATAATTTCGCACGATGCGGGATTTCCTTAAAACGTGATTTTCTGAAAAATTTTGACGAAAGAAAATTCTCCTTTTGGTTCTCTTTAGATGCTACATGTTAAGACGTACACGCCACAACAATTCTTTTCGAGATACAACGTGTAGTTTTGGAGATACAAGCTAATTTTGTACTATGCGTTATTTCTTCTCGTAAAGAGTTTCCAATGCGTACGTATATGTCTTTACTCTGCAAAACTGTATTTCCTTATGAAGTGGTATTCTTACATATCCTTTCGAGAGAAAACTGTCCTGTGCCTTCTCTTTTGAGGCTACACACTCAGACATACACGCAACATGAAAGCTTTTCGACTTACAACGTGTTGTTTAGGAAAAACAAGATAATTTCGCACGATGCGGGATTTCCTTAAAACGTGATTTTCTGAAAAATTTTGACGAAAGAAAATTCTCCTTTTGGTTCTCTTTAGATGCTACATGTTAAGACGTACACGCCACAACAATTCTTTTCGAGATACAACGTGTAGTTTTGGAGATACAAGCTAATTTTGTACTATGCGTTATTTATTCTCGTAAAGAGTTTCCAATGCGTACGTATATGTCTTTACTCTGCAAAACTGTATTTCCTTATGAAGTGGTATTCTTACATATCCTTTCGAGAGAAAACTGTCCTGTGCCTTCTCTTTTGAGGCTACACACTCAGACATACACGCAACATGAAAGCTTTTCGACTTACAACGTGTTGTTTAGGAAAAACAAGATAATTTCGCACGATGCGGGATTTCCTTAAAACGTGATTTTCTGAAAAATTTTGACGAAAGGAAATTCTCCTTTTGGTTCTCTTTAGATGCTACATGTTAAGACGTACACGCCACAACAATTCTTTTCGAGATACAACGTGTAGTTTTGGAGATACAAGCTAATTTTGTACTATGCGTTATTTCTTCTCGTAAAGAGTTTCCAATGCGTACGTATATGTCTTTACTCTGCAAAACTGTATTTCCTTATGAAGTGGTATTCTTACATATCCTTTCGAGAGAAAACTGTCCTGTGCCTTCTCTTTTGAGGCTACACACTTAGACATACACGCAACATGAAAGCTTTTCGACTTACAACGTGTTGTTTAGGAAAAACAAGATAATTTCGCACGATGCGGGATTTCCTTAAAACGTGATTTTCTGAAAAATTTTGACGAAAGAAAATTCTCCTTTTGGTTCTCTTTAGATGCTACATGTTAAGACGTACACGCCACAACAATTCTTTTCGAGATACAACGTGTAGTTTTGGAGATACAAGCTAATTTTGTACTATGCGTTATTTCTTCTCGTAAAGAGTTTCCAATGCGTACGTATATGTCTTTACTCTGCAAAACTGTATTTCCTTATGAAGTGGTATTCTTACATATCCTTTCGAGAGAAAACTGTCCTGTGCCTTCTCTTTTGAGGCTACACACTTAGACATACTCGCAACATGAAAGCTTTTCGACTTACAACGTGTTGTTTAGGAAAAACAAGATAATTTCGCACGATGCGGGATTTCCTTAAAACGTGATTTTCTGAAAAATTTTGACGAAAGAAAATTCTCCTTTTGGTTCTCTTTAGATGCTACATGTTAAGACGTACACGCCACAACAATTCTTTTCGAGATACAACGTGTAGTTTTGGAGATACAAGCTAATTTTGTACTATGCGTTATTTCTTCTCGTAAAGAGTTTCCAATGCGTACGTATATGTCTTTACTCTGCAAAACTGTATTTCCTTATGAAGTGGTATTCTTACATATCCTTTCGAGAGAAAACTGTCCTGTGCCTTCTCTTTTGAGGCTACACACTCAGACATACACGCAACATGAAAGCTTTTCGACTTACAACGTGTTGTTTAGGAAAAACAAGATAATATCGCACGATGCGGGATTTCCTTAAAACGTGATTTTCTGAAAAATTTTGACGAAAGGAAATTCTCCTTTTGGTTCTCTTTAGATGCTACATGTTAAGACGTACACGCCACAACAATTCTTTTCGAGATACAACGTGTAGTTTTGGAGATACAAGCTAATTTTGTACTATGCGTTATTTCTTCTCGTAAAGAGTTTCCAATGCGTACGTATAGGTCTTTAATCTGCAAAACTGTATTTCCTTATGAAGTGGTATTCTTACATATCCTTTCGAGAGAAAACTGTCCTGTGCCTTCTCTTTTGAGGCTACACACTCAGACATACACGCAACATGAAAGCTTTTCGACTTACAACGTGTTGTTTAGGAAAAACAAGATAATTTCGCACGATGCGGGATTTCCTTAAAACGTGATTTTCTGAAAAATTTTGACGAAAGAAAATTCTCCTTTTGGTTCTCTTTAAATGCTACATGTTAAGACGTACACGCCACAACAATTCTTTTCGAGATACAACGTGTAGTTTTGGAGATACAAGCTAATTTTGTACTATGCGTTATTTCTTCTCGTAAAGAGTTTCCAATGCGTACGTATATGTCTTTACTCTGCAAAACTGTATTTCCTTATGAAGTGGTATTCTTACATATCCTTTCGAGAGAAAACTGTCCTGTGCCTTCTCTTTTGAGGCTACACACTCAGACATACACGCAACATGAAAGCTTTTCGACTTACAACGTGTTGTTTAGGAAAAACAAGATAATTTCGCACGATGCGGGATTTCCTTAAAACGTGATTTTCTGAAAAATTTTGACGAAAGAAAATTCTCCTTTTGGTTCTCTTTAGATGCTACATGTTAAGACGTACACGCCACAACAATTCTTTTCGAGATACAACGTGTAGTTTTGGAGATACAAGCTAATTTTGTACTATGCGTTATTTCTTCTCGTAAAGAGTTTCCAATGCGTACGTATATGTCTTTACTCTGCAAAACTGTATTACCTTATGAAGTGGTATTCTTACATATCCTTTCGAGAGAAAACTGTCCTGTGCCTTCTCTTTTGAGGCTACACACTCAGACATACACGCAACATGAAAGCTTTTCGACTTACAACGTGTTGTTTAGGAAAAACAAGATAATTTCGCACGATGCGGGATTTCCTTAAAACGTGATTTTCTGAAAAATTTTGACGAAAGGAAATTCTCCTTTTGGTTCTCTTTAGATGCTACATGTTAAGACGTACACGCCACAACAATTCTTTTCGAGATACAACGTGTAGTTTTGGAGATACAAGCTAATTTTGTACTATGCGTTATTTCTTCTCGTAAAGAGTTTCCAATGCGTACGTATATGTCTTTACTCTGCAAAACTGTATTTCCTTATGAAGTGGTATTCTTACATATCCTTTCGAGAGAAAACTGTCCTGTGCCTTCTCTTTTGAGGCTACACACTCAGACATACACGCAACATGAAAGCTTTTCGACTTACAACGTGTTGTTTAGGAAAAACAAGATAATTTCGCACGATGCGGGATTTCCTTAAAACGTGATTTTCTGAAAAATTTTGACGAAAGGAAATTCTCCTTTTGGTTCTCTTTAGATGCTACATGTTAAGACGTACACGCCACAACAATTCTTTTCGAGATACAACGTGTAGTTTTGGAGATACAAGCTAATTTTGTACTATGCGTTATTTCTTCTCGTAAAGAGTTTCCAATGCGTACGTATATGTCTTTACTCTGCAAAACTGTATTTCCTTATGAAGTGGTATTCTTACATATCCTTTCGAGAGAAAACTGTCCTGTGCCTTCTCTTTTGAGGCTACACACTTAGACATACACGCAACATGAAAGCTTTTCGACTTACAACGTGTTGTTTAGGAAAAACAAGATAATTTCGCACGATGCGGGATTTCCTTAAAACGTGATTTCTGAAAAATTTTGACGAAAGGAAATTCTCCTTTTGGTTCTCTTTAGATGCTACATGTTAAGACGTACACGCCACAACAATTCTTTTCGAGATACAACGTGTAGTTTTGGAGATACAAGCTAATTTTGTACTATGCGTTATTTCTTCTCGTAAAGAGTTTCCAATGCGTACGTATATGTCTTTACTCTGCAAAACTGTATTTCCTTATGAAGTGGTATTCTTACATATCCTTTCGAGAGAAAACTGTCCTGTGCCTTCTCTTTTGAGGCTACACACTTAGACATACACGCAACATGAAAGCTTTTCGACTTACAACGTGTTGTTTAGGTAAAACAAGATAATTTCGCACGATGCGGGATTTCCTTAAAACGTGATTTTCTGAAAAATTTTGACGAAAGAAAATTCTCCTTTTGGTTCTCTTTAGATGCTACATGTTAAGACGTACACGCCACAACAATTCTTTTCGAGATACAACGTGTAGTTTTGGAGATACAAGCTAATTTTGTACTATGCGTTATTTATTCTCGTAAAGAGTTTCCAATGCGTACGTATATGTCTTTACTCTGCAAAACTGTATTTCCTTATGAAGTGGTATTCTTACATATCCTTTCGAGAGAAAACTGTCCTGTGCCTTCTCTTTTGAGGCTACACACTCAGACATACACGCAACATGAAAGCTTTTCGACTTACAACGTGTTGTTTAGGAAAAACAAGATAATTTCGCACGATGCGGGATTTCCTTAAAACGTGATTTTCTGAAAAATTTTGACGAAAGGAAATTCTCCTTTTGGTTCTCTTTAGATGCTACATGTTAAGACGTACACGCCACAACAATTCTTTTCGAGATACAACGTGTAGTTTTGGAGATACAAGCTAATTTTGTACTATGCGTTATTTCTTCTCGTAAAGAGTTTCCAATGCGTACGTATATGTCTTTACTCTGCAAAACTGTATTTCCTTATGAAGTGGTATTCTTACATATCCTTTCGAGAGAAAACTGTCCTGTGCCTTCTCTTTTGAGGCTACACACTTAGACATACACGCAACATGAAAGCTTTTCGACTTACAACGTGTTGTTTAGGAAAAACAAGATAATTTCGCACGATGCGGGATTTCCTTAAAACGTGATTTTCTGAAAAATTTTGACGAAAGAAAATTCTCCTTTTGGTTCTCTTTAGATGCTACATGTTAAGACGTACACGCCACAACAATTCTTTTCGAGATACAACGTGTAGTTTTGGAGATACAAGCTAATTTTGTACTATGCGTTATTTCTTCTCGTAAAGAGTTTCCAATGCGTACGTATATGTCTTTACTCTGCAAAACTGTATTTCCTTATGAAGTGGTATTCTTACATATCCTTTCGAGAGAAAACTGTCCTGTGCCTTCTCTTTTGAGGCTACACACTTAGACATACTCGCAACATGAAAGCTTTTCGACTTACAACGTGTTGTTTAGGAAAAACAAGATAATTTCGCACGATGCGGGATTTCCTTAAAACGTGATTTTCTGAAAAATTTTGACGAAAGAAAATTCTCCTTTTGGTTCTCTTTAGATGCTACATGTTAAGACGTACACGCCACAACAATTCTTTTCGAGATACAACGTGTAGTTTTGGAGATACAAGCTAATTTTGTACTATGCGTTATTTCTTCTCGTAAAGAGTTTCCAATGCGTACGTATATGTCTTTACTCTGCAAAACTGTATTTCCTTATGAAGTGGTATTCTTACATATCCTTTCGAGAGAAAACTGTCCTGTGCCTTCTCTTTTGAGGCTACACACTCAGACATACACGCAACATGAAAGCTTTTCGACTTACAACGTGTTGTTTAGGAAAAACAAGATAATATCGCACGATGCGGGATTTCCTTAAAACGTGATTTTCTGAAAAATTTTGACGAAAGGAAATTCTCCTTTTGGTTCTCTTTAGATGCTACATGTTAAGACGTACACGCCACAACAATTCTTTTCGAGATACAACGTGTAGTTTTGGAGATACAAGCTAATTTTGTACTATGCGTTATTTCTTCTCGTAAAGAGTTTCCAATGCGTACGTATAGGTCTTTAATCTGCAAAACTGTATTTCCTTATGAAGTGGTATTCTTACATATCCTTTCGAGAGAAAACTGTCCTGTGCCTTCTCTTTTGAGGCTACACACTCAGACATACACGCAACATGAAAGCTTTTCGACTTACAACGTGTTGTTTAGGAAAAACAAGATAATTTCGCACGATGCGAGATTTCCTTAAAACGTGATTTTCTGAAAAATTTTGACGAAAGAAAATTCTCCTTTTGGTTCTCTTTAAATGCTACATGTTAAGACGTACACGCCACAACAATTCTTTTCGAGATACAACGTGTAGTTTTGGAGATACAAGCTAATTTTGTACTATGCGTTATTTCTTCTCGTAAAGAGTTTCCAATGCGTACGTATATGTCTTTACTCTGCAAAACTGTATTTCCTTATGAAGTGGTATTCTTACATATCCTTTCGAGAGAAAACTGTCCTGTGCCTTCTCTTTTGAGGCTACACACTCAGACATACACGCAACATGAAAGCTTTTCGACTTACAACGTGTTGTTTAGGAAAAACAAGATAATTTCGCACGATGCGGGATTTCCTTAAAACGTGATTTTCTGAAAAATTTTGACGAAAGAAAATTCTCCTTTTGGTTCTCTTTAGATGCTACATGTTAAGACGTACACGCCACAACAATTCTTTTCGAGATACAACGTGTAGTTTTGGAGATACAAGCTAATTTTGTACTATGCGTTATTTCTTCTCGTAAAGAGTTTCCAATGCGTACGTATATGTCTTTACTCTGCAAAACTGTATTACCTTATGAAGTGGTATTCTTACATATCCTTTCGAGAGAAAACTGTCCTGTGCCTTCTCTTTTGAGGCTACACACTCAGACATACACGCAACATGAAAGCTTTTCGACTTACAACGTGTTGTTTAGGAAAAACAAGATAATTTCGCACGATGCGGGATTTCCTTAAAACGTGATTTTCTGAAAAATTTTGACGAAAGGAAATTCTCCTTTTGGTTCTCTTTAGATGCTACATGTTAAGACGTACACGCCACAACAATTCTTTTCGAGATACAACGTGTAGTTTTGGAGATACAAGCTAATTTTGTACTATGCGTTATTTCTTCTCGTAAAGAGTTTCCAATGCGTACGTATATGTCTTTACTCTGCAAAACTGTATTTCCTTATGAAGTGGTATTCTTACATATCCTTTCGAGAGAAAACTGTCCTGTGCCTTCTCTTTTGAGGCTACACACTCAGACATACACGCAACATGAAAGCTTTTCGACTTACAACGTGTTGTTTAGGAAAAACAAGATAATTTCGCACGATGCGGGATTTCCTTAAAACGTGATTTTCTGAAAAATTTTGACGAAAGGAAATTCTCCTTTTGGTTCTCTTTAGATGCTACATGTTAAGACGTACACGCCACAACAATTCTTTTCGAGATACAACGTGTAGTTTTGGAGATACAAGCTAATTTTGTACTATGCGTTATTTCTTCTCGTAAAGAGTTTCCAATGCGTACGTATATGTCTTTACTCTGCAAAACTGTATTTCCTTATGAAGTGGTATTCTTACATATCCTTTCGAGAGAAAACTGTCCTGTGCCTTCTCTTTTGAGGCTACACACTTAGACATACACGCAACATGAAAGCTTTTCGACTTACAACGTGTTGTTTAGGAAAAACAAGATAATTTCGCACGATGCGGGATTTCCTTAAAACGTGATTTCTGAAAAATTTTGACGAAAGGAAATTCTCCTTTTGGTTCTCTTTAGATGCTACATGTTAAGACGTACACGCCACAACAATTCTTTTCGAGATACAACGTGTAGTTTTGGAGATACAAGCTAATTTTGTACTATGCGTTATTTCTTCTCGTAAAGAGTTTCCAATGCGTACGTATATGTCTTTACTCTGCAAAACTGTATTTCCTTATGAAGTGGTATTCTTACATATCCTTTCGAGAGAAAACTGTCCTGTGCCTTCTCTTTTGAGGCTACACACTTAGACATACACGCAACATGAAAGCTTTTCGACTTACAACGTGTTGTTTAGGTAAAACAAGATAATTTCGCACGATGCGGGATTTCCTTAAAACGTGATTTTCTGAAAAATTTTGACGAAAGAAAATTCTCCTTTTGGTTCTCTTTAGATGCTACATGTTAAGACGTACACGCCACAACAATTCTTTTCGAGATACAACGTGTAGTTTTGGAGATACAAGCTAATTTTGTACTATGCGTTATTTATTCTCGTAAAGAGTTTCCAATGCGTACGTATATGTCTTTACTCTGCAAAACTGTATTTCCTTATGAAGTGGTATTCTTACATATCCTTTCGAGAGAAAACTGTCCTGTGCCTTCTCTTTTGAGGCTACACACTCAGACATACACGCAACATGAAAGCTTTTCGACTTACAACGTGTTGTTTAGGAAAAACAAGATAATTTCGCACGATGCGGGATTTCCTTAAAACGTGATTTTCTGAAAAATTTTGACGAAAGGAAATTCTCCTTTTGGTTCTCTTTAGATGCTACATGTTAAGACGTACACGCCACAACAATTCTTTTCGAGATACAACGTGTAGTTTTGGAGATACAAGCTAATTTTGTACTATGCGTTATTTCTTCTCGTAAAGAGTTTCCAATGCGTACGTATATGTCTTTACTCTGCAAAACTGTATTTCCTTATGAAGTGGTATTCTTACATATCCTTTCGAGAGAAAACTGTCCTGTGCCTTCTCTTTTGAGGCTACACACTTAGACATACACGCAACATGAAAGCTTTTCGACTTACAACGTGTTGTTTAGGAAAAACAAGATAATTTCGCACGATGCGGGATTTCCTTAAAACGTGATTTTCTGAAAAATTTTGACGAAAGAAAATTCTCCTTTTGGTTCTCTTTAGATGCTACATGTTAAGACGTACACGCCACAACAATTCTTTTCGAGATACAACGTGTAGTTTTGGAGATACAAGCTAATTTTGTACTATGCGTTATTTCTTCTCGTAAAGAGTTTCCAATGCGTACGTATATGTCTTTACTCTGCAAAACTGTATTACCTTATGAAGTGGTATTCTTACATATCCTTTCGAGAGAAAACTGTCCTGTGCCTTCTCTTTTGAGGCTACACACTTAGACATACACGCAACATGAAAGCTTTTCGACTTACAACGTGTTGTTTAGGAAAAACAAGATAATTTCGCACGATGCGGGATTTCCTTAAAACGTGATTTTCTGAAAAATTTTGACGAAAGAAAATTCTCCTTTTGGTTCTCTTTAGATGCTACATGTTAAGACGTACACGCCACAACAATTCTTTTCGAGATACAACGTGTAGTTTTGGAGATACAAGCTAATTTTGTACTATGCGTTATTTCTTCTCGTAAAGAGTTTCCAATGCGTACGTATATGTCTTTACTCTGCAAAACTGTATTTCCTTATGAAGTGGTATTCTTACATATCCTTTCGAGAGAAAACTGTCCTGTGCCTTCTCTTTTGAGGCTACACACTCAGACATACACGCAACATGAAAGCTTTTCGACTTACAACGTGTTGTTTAGGAAAAACAAGATAATTTCGCACGATGCGGGATTTCCTTAAAACGTGATTTTCTGAAAAATTTTGACGAAAGAAAATTCTCCTTTTGGTTCTCTTTAGATGCTACATGTTAAGACGTACACGCCACAACAATTCTTTTCGAGATACAACGTGTAGTTTTGGAGATACAAGCTAATTTTGTACTATGCGTTATTTCTTCTCGTAAAGAGTTTCCAATGCGTACGTATATGTCTTTACTCTGCAAAACTGTATTTCCTTATGAAGTGGTATTCTTACATATCCTTTCGAGAGAAAACTGTCCTGTGCCTTCTCTTTTGAGGCTACACACTTAGACATACACGCAACATGAAAGCTTTTCGACTTACAACGTGTTGTTTAGGAAAAACAAGATAATTTCGCACGATGCGGGATTTCCTTAAAACGTGATTTTCTGAAAAATTTTGACGAAAGAAAATTCTCCTTTTGGTTCTCTTTAGATGCTACATGTTAAGACGTACACGCCACAACAATTCTTTTCGAGATACAACGTGTAGTTTTGGAGATACAAGCTAATTTTGTACTATGCGTTATTTCTTCTCGTAAAGAGTTTCCAATGCGTACGTATATGTCTTTACTCTGCAAAACTGTATTTCCTTATGAAGTGGTATTCTTACATATCCTTTCGAGAGAAAACTGTCCTGTGCCTTCTCTTTTGAGGCTACACACTTAGACATACTCGCAACATGAAAGCTTTTCGACTTACAACGTGTTGTTTAGGAAAAACAAGATAATCTCGCACGATGCGGGATTTCCTTAAAACGTGATTTTCTGAAAAATTTTGACGAAAGAAAATTCTCCTTTTGGTTCTCTTTAGATGCTACATGTTAAGACGTACACGCCACAACAATTCTTTTCGAGATACAACGTGTAGTTTTGGAGATACAAGCTAATTTTGTACTATGCGTTATTTCTTCTCGTAAAGAGTTTCCAATGCGTACGTATATGTCTTTACTCTGCAAAACTGTATTTCCTTATGAAGTGGTATTCTTACATATCCTTTCGAGAGAAAACTGTCCTGTGCCTTCTCTTTTGAGGCTACACACTCAGACATACACGCAACATGAAAGCTTTTCGACTTACAACGTGTTGTTTAGGAAAAACAATATAATTTCGCACGATGCGGGATTTCCTTAAAACGTGATTTTCTGAAAAATTTTGACGAAAGAAAATTCTCCTTTTGGTTCTCTTTAGATGCTACATGTTAAGACGTACACGCCACAACAATTCTTTTCGAGATACAACGTGTAGTTTTGGAGATACAAGCTAATTTTGTACTATGCGTTATTTCTTCTCGTAAAGAGTTTCCAATGCGTACGTATAGGTCTTTAATCTGCAAAACTGTATTTCCTTATGAAGTGGTATTCTTACATATCCTTTCGAGAGAAAACTGTCCTGTGCCTTCTCTTTTGAGGCTACACACTCAGACATACACGCAACATGAAAGCTTTTCGACTTACAACGTGTTGTTTAGGAAAAACAAGATAATTTCGCACGATGCGGGATTTCCTTAAAACGTGATTTTCTGAAAAATTTTGACGAAAGAAAATTCTCCTTTTGGTTCTCTTTAAATGCTACATGTTAAGACGTACACGCCACAACAATTCTTTTCGAGATACAACGTGTAGTTTTGGAGATACAAGCTAATTTTGTACTATGCGTTATTTCTTCTCGTAAAGAGTTTCCAATGCGTACGTATATGTCTTTACTCTGCAAAACTGTATTTCCTTATGAAGTGGTATTCTTACATATCCTTTCGAGAGAAAACTGTCCTGTGCCTTCTCTTTTGAGGCTACACACTCAGACATACACGCAACATGAAAGCTTTTCGACTTACAACGTGTTGTTTAGGAAAAACAAGATAATTTCGCACGATGCGGGATTTCCTTAAAACGTGATTTTCTGAAAAATTTTGACGAAAGAAAATTCTCCTTTTGGTTCTCTTTAGATGCTACATGTTAAGACGTACACGCCACAACAATTCTTTTCGAGATACAACGTGTAGTTTTGGAGATACAAGCTAATTTTGTACTATGCGTTATTTCTTCTCGTAAAGAGTTTCCAATGCGTACGTATATGTCTTTACTCTGCAAAACTGTATTACCTTATGAAGTGGTATTCTTACATATCCTTTCGAGAGAAAACTGTCCTGTGCCTTCTCTTTTGAGGCTACACACTTAGACATACACGCAACATGAAAGCTTTTCGACTTACAACGTGTTGTTTAGGAAAAACAAGATAATTTCGCACGATGCGGGATTTCCTTAAAACGTGATTTTCTGAAAAATTTTGACGAAAGAAAATTCTCCTTTTGGTTCTCTTTAGATGCTACATGTTAAGACGTACACGCCACAACAATTCTTTTCGAGATACAACGTGTAGTTTTGGAGATACAAGCTAATTTTGTACTATGCGTTATTTCTTCTCGTAAAGAGTTTCCAATGCGTACGTATATGTCTTTACTCTGCAAAACTGTATTTCCTTATGAAGTGGTATTCTTACATATCCTTTCGAGAGAAAACTGTCCTGTGCCTTCTCTTTTGAGGCTACACACTCAGACATACACGCAACATGAAAGCTTTTCGACTTACAACGTGTTGTTTAGGAAAAACAAGATAATTTCGCACGATGCGGGATTTCCTTAAAACGTGATTTTCTGAAAAATTTTGACGAAAGAAAATTCTCCTTTTGGTTCTCTTTAGATGCTACATGTTAAGACGTACACGCCACAACAATTCTTTTCGAGATACAACGTGTAGTTTTGGAGATACAAGCTAATTTTGTACTATGCGTTATTTCTTCTCGTAAAGAGTTTCCAATGCGTACGTATATGTCTTTACTCTGCAAAACTGTATTTCCTTATGAAGTGGTATTCTTACATATCCTTTCGAGAGAAAACTGTCCTGTGCCTTCTCTTTTGAGGCTACACACTCAGACATACACGCAACATGAAAGCTTTTCGACTTACAACGTGTTGTTTAGGAAAAACAAGATAATTTCGCACGATGCGGGATTTCCTTAAAACGTGATTTTCTGAAAAATTTTGACGAAAGAAAATTCTCCTTTTGGTTCTCTTTAGATGCTACATGTTAAGACGTACACGCCACAACAATTCTTTTCGAGATACAACGTGTAGTTTTGGAGATACAAGCTAATTTTGTACTATGCGTTATTTATTCTCGTAAAGAGTTTCCAATGCGTACGTATATGTCTTTACTCTGCAAAACTGTATTTCCTTATGAAGTGGTATTCTTACATATCCTTTCGAGAGAAAACTGTCCTGTGCCTTCTCTTTTGAGGCTACACACTCAGACATACACGCAACATGAAAGCTTTTCGACTTACAACGTGTTGTTTAGGAAAAACAAGATAATTTCCCACGATGCGGGATTTCCTTAAAACGTGATTTTCTGAAAAATTTTGACGAAAGGAAATTCTCCTTTTGGTTCTCTTTAGATGCTACATGTTAAGACGTACACGCCACAACAATTCTTTTCGAGATACAACGTGTAGTTTTGGAGATACAAGCTAATTTTGTACTATGCGTTATTTCTTCTCGTAAAGAGTTTCCAATGCGTACGTATATGTCTTTACTCTGCAAAACTGTATTTCCTTATGAAGTGGTATTCTTACATATCCTTTCGAGAGAAAACTGTCCTGTGCCTTCTCTTTTGAGGCTACACACTTAGACATACACGCAACATGAAAGCTTTTCGACTTACAACGTGTTGTTTAGGAAAAACAAGATAATTTCGCACGATGCGGGATTTCCTTAAAACGTGATTTTCTGAAAAATTTTGACGAAAGAAAATTCTCCTTTTGGTTCTCTTTAGATGCTACATGTTAAGACGTACACGCCACAACAATTCTTTTCGAGATACAACGTGTAGTTTTGGAGATACAAGCTAATTTTGTACTATGCGTTATTTCTTCTCGTAAAGAGTTTCCAATGCGTACGTATATGTCTTTACTCTGCAAAACTGTATTTCCTTATGAAGTGGTATTCTTACATATCCTTTCGAGAGAAAACTGTCCTGTGCCTTCTCTTTTGAGGCTACACACTTAGACATACTCGCAACATGAAAGCTTTTCGACTTACAACGTGTTGTTTAGGAAAAACAAGATAATTTCGCACGATGCGGGATTTCCTTAAAACGTGATTTTCTGAAAAATTTTGACGAAAGAAAATTCTCCTTTTGGTTCTCTTTAGATGCTACATGTTAAGACGTACACGCCACAACAATTCTTTTCGAGATACAACGTGTAGTTTTGGAGATACAAGCTAATTTTGTACTATGCGTTATTTCTTCTCGTAAAGAGTTTCCAATGCGTACGTATATGTCTTTACTCTGCAAAACTGTATTTCCTTATGAAGTGGTATTCTTACATATCCTTTCGAGAGAAAACTGTCCTGTGCCTTCTCTTTTGAGGCTACACACTCAGACATACACGCAACATGAAAGCTTTTCGACTTACAACGTGTTGTTTAGGAAAAACAAGATAATATCGCACGATGCGGGATTTCCTTAAAACGTGATTTTCTGAAAAATTTTGACGAAAGGAAATTCTCCTTTTGGTTCTCTTTAGATGCTACATGTTAAGACGTACACGCCACAACAATTCTTTTCGAGATACAACGTGTAGTTTTGGAGATACAAGCTAATTTTGTACTATGCGTTATTTCTTCTCGTAAAGAGTTTCCAATGCGTACGTATAGGTCTTTAATCTGCAAAACTGTATTTCCTTATGAAGTGGTATTCTTACATATCCTTTCGAGAGAAAACTGTCCTGTGCCTTCTCTTTTGAGGCTACACACTCAGACATACACGCAACATGAAAGCTTTTCGACTTACAACGTGTTGTTTAGGAAAAACAAGATAATTTCGCACGATGCGGGATTTCCTTAAAACGTGATTTTCTGAAAAATTTTGACGAAAGAAAATTCTCCTTTTGGTTCTCTTTAAATGCTACATGTTAAGACGTACACGCCACAACAATTCTTTTCGAGATACAACGTGTAGTTTTGGAGATACAAGCTAATTTTGTACTATGCGTTATTTCTTCTCGTAAAGAGTTTCCAATGCGTACGTATATGTCTTTACTCTGCAAAACTGTATTTCCTTATGAAGTGGTATTCTTACATATCCTTTCGAGAGAAAACTGTCCTGTGCCTTCTCTTTTGAGGCTACACACTCAGACATACACGCAACATGAAAGCTTTTCGACTTACAACGTGTTGTTTAGGAAAAACAAGATAATTTCGCACGATGCGGGATTTCCTTAAAACGTGATTTTCTGAAAAATTTTGACGAAAGAAAATTCTCCTTTTGGTTCTCTTTAGATGCTACATGTTAAGACGTACACGCCACAACAATTCTTTTCGAGATACAACGTGTAGTTTTGGAGATACAAGCTAATTTTGTACTATGCGTTATTTCTTCTCGTAAAGAGTTTCCAATGCGTACGTATATGTCTTTACTCTGCAAAACTGTATTACCTTATGAAGTGGTATTCTTACATATCCTTTCGAGAGAAAACTGTCCTGTGCCTTCTCTTTTGAGGCTACACACTCAGACATACACGCAACATGAAAGCTTTTCGACTTACAACGTGTTGTTTAGGAAAAACAAGATAATTTCGCACGATGCGGGATTTCCTTAAAACGTGATTTTCTGAAAAATTTTGACGAAAGGAAATTCTCCTTTTGGTTCTCTTTAGATGCTACATGTTAAGACGTACACGCCACAACAATTCTTTTCGAGATACAACGTGTAGTTTTGGAGATACAAGCTAATTTTGTACTATGCGTTATTTCTTCTCGTAAAGAGTTTCCAATGCGTACGTATATGTCTTTACTCTGCAAAACTGTATTTCCTTATGAAGTGGTATTCTTACATATCCTTTCGAGAGAAAACTGTCCTGTGCCTTCTCTTTTGAGGCTACACACTCAGACATACACGCAACATGAAAGCTTTTCGACTTACAACGTGTTGTTTAGGAAAAACAAGATAATTTCGCACGATGCGGGATTTCCTTAAAACGTGATTTTCTGAAAAATTTTGACGAAAGGAAATTCTCCTTTTGGTTCTCTTTAGATGCTACATGTTAAGACGTACACGCCACAACAATTCTTTTCGAGATACAACGTGTAGTTTTGGAGATACAAGCTAATTTTGTACTATGCGTTATTTCTTCTCGTAAAGAGTTTCCAATGCGTACGTATATGTCTTTACTCTGCAAAACTGTATTTCCTTATGAAGTGGTATTCTTACATATCCTTTCGAGAGAAAACTGTCCTGTGCCTTCTCTTTTGAGGCTACACACTTAGACATACACGCAACATGAAAGCTTTTCGACTTACAACGTGTTGTTTAGGTAAAACAAGATAATTTCGCACGATGCGGGATTTCCTTAAAACGTGATTTTCTGAAAAATTTTGACGAAAGAAAATTCTCCTTTTGGTTCTCTTTAGATGCTACATGTTAAGACGTACACGCCACAACAATTCTTTTCGAGATACAACGTGTAGTTTTGGAGATACAAGCTAATTTTGTACTATGCGTTATTTCTTCTCGTAAAGAGTTTCCAATGCGTACGTATATGTCTTTACTCTGCAAAACTGTATTTCCTTATGAAGTGGTATTCTTACATATCCTTTCGAGAGAAAACTGTCCTGTGCCTTCTCTTTTGGGGCTACACACTTAGACATACACGCAACATGAAAGCTTTTCGACTTACAACGTGTTGTTTAGGAAAAACAAGATAATTTCGCACGATGCGGGATTTCCTTAAAACGTGATTTTCTGAAAAATTTTGACGAAAGAAAATTCTCCTTTTGGTTCTCTTTAGATGCTACATGTTAAGACGTACACGCCACAACAATTCTTTTCGAGATACAACGTGTAGTTTTGGAGATACAAGCTAATTTTGTACTATGCGTTATTTCTTCTCGTAAAGAGTTTCCAATGCGTACGTATATGTCTTTACTCTGCAAAACTGTATTTCCTTATGAAGTGGTATTCTTACATATCCTTTCGAGAGAAAACTGTCCTGTGCCTTCTCTTTTGAGGCTACACACTTAGACATACACGCAACATGAAAGCTTTTTGACTTACAACGTGTTGTTTAGGAAAAACAAGATAATTTCGCACGATGCGGGATTTCCTTAAAACGTGATTTTCTGAAAAATTTTGACGAAAGAAAATTCTCCTTTTGGTTCTCTTTAGATGCTACATGTTAAGACGTACACGCCACAACAATTCTTTTCGAGATACAACGTGTAGTTTTGGAGATACAAGCTAATTTTGTACTATGCGTTATTTCTTCTCGTAAAGAGTTTCCAATGCGTACGTATATGTCTTTACTCTGCAAAAGTGTATTTCCTTATGAAGTGGTATTCTTACATATCCTTTCGAGAGAAAACTGTCCTGTGCCTTCTCTTTTGAGGCTACACACTCAGACATACACGCAACATGAAAGCTTTTCGACTTACAACGTGTTGTTTAGGAAAAACAAGATAATTTCGCACGATGCGGGATTTCCTTAAAACGTGATTTTCTGAAAAATTTTGACGAAAGAAAATTCTCCTTTTGGTTCTCTTTAGATGCTACATGTTAAGACGTACACGCCACAACAATTCTTTTCGAGATACAACGTGTAGTTTTGGAGATACGAGCTAATTTTGTACTATGCGTTATTTCTTCTCGTAAAGAGTTTCCAATGCGTACGTATATGTCTTTACTCTGCAAAACTGTATTTCTTTATGAAGTGGTATTCTTACATATCATTTCGAGAGAAAACTGTCCTGTGCCTTCTCTTTTGACGCTACACACTTAGACATACACGCAACATGAAAGCTTTTCGACTTACAACGTGTTGTTTAGGAAAAACAAGATAATTTCGCACGATGCGGGATTTCCTTAAAACGTGATTTTCTGAAAAATTTTGACGAAAGAAAATTCTCCTTTTGGTTCTCTTTAGATGCTACATGTTAAGACGTACACGCCACAACAATTCTTTTCGAGATACAACGTGTAGTTTTGGAGATACAAGCTAATTTTGTACTATGCGTTATTTCTTCTCGTAAAGAGTTTCCAATGCGTACGTATATGTCTTTACTCTGCAAAACTGTATTTCCTTATGAAGTGGTATTCTTACATATCCTTTCGAGAGAAAACTGTCCTGTGCCTTCTCTTTTGACGCTACACACTCAGACATACACGCAACATGAAAGCTTTTCGACTTACAACGTGTTGTTTAGGAAAAACAAGATAATTTCCCACGATGCGGGATTTCCTTAAAACGTGATTTTCTGAAAAATTTTGACGAAAGAAAATTCTCCTTTTCGTTCTCTTTAGATGCTACATGTTAAGACGTACACGCCACAACAATTCTTTTCGAGATACAACGTGTAGTTTTGGAGATACAAGCTAATTTTGTACTATGCGTTATTTCTTCTCGTAAAGAGTTTCCAATGCGTACGTATATGTCTTTACTCTGCAAAACTGTATTTCCTTATGAAGTGGTATTCTTACATATCCTTTCGAGAGAAAACTGTCCTGTGCCTTCTCTTTTGAGGCTACACACTCAGACATACACGCAACATGAAAGCTTTTCGACTTACAACGTGTTGTTTAGGAAAAACAAGATAATTTCGCACGATGCGGGATTTCCTTAAAACGTGATTTTCTGAAAAATTTTGACGAAAGAAAATTCTCCTTTAGGTTCTCTTTAGATGCTACATGTTAAGACGTACACGCCACAACAATTCTTTTCGAGATACAACGTGTAGTTTTGGAGATACAAGCTAATTTTGTACTATGCGTTATTTCTTCTCGTAAAGAGTTTCCAATGCGTACGTATATGTCTTTACTCTGCAAAAGTGTATTTCCTTATGAAGTGGTATTCTTACATATCCTTTCGAGAGAAAACTGTCCTGTGCCTTCTCTTTTGAGGCTACACACTTAGACATACACGCAACATGAAAGCTTTTCGACTTACAACGTGTTGTTTAGGTAAAACAAGATAATTTCGCACGATGCGGGATTTCCTTAAAACGTGATTTTCTGAAAAATTTTGACGAAAGAAAATTCTCCTTTTGGTTCTCTTTAGATGCTACATGTTAAGACGTACACGCCACAACAATTCTTTTCGAGATACAACGTGTAGTTTTGGAGATACAAGCTAATTTTGTACTATGCGTTATTTCTTCTCGTAAAGAGTTTCCAATGCGTACGTATATGTCTTTACTCTGCAAAACTGTATTTCCTTATGAAGTGGTATTCTTACATATCCTTTCGAGAGAAAACTGTCCTGTGCCTTCTCTTTTGAGGCTACACACTTAGACATACACGCAACATGAAAGCTTTTCGACTTACAACGTGTTGTTTAGGAAAAACAAGATAATTTCGCACGATGCGGGATTTCCTTAAAACGTGATTTTCTGAAAAATTTTGACGAAAGAAAATTCTCCTTTTGGTTCTCTTTAGATGCTACATGTTAAGACGTACACGCCACAACAATTCTTTTCGAGATACAACGTGTAGTTTTGGAGATACAAGCTAATTTTGTACTATGCGTTATTTCTTCTCGTAAAGAGTTTCCAATGCGTACGTATATGTCTTTACTCTGCAAAACTGTATTTCCTTATGAAGTGGTATTCTTACATATCCTTTCGAGAGAAAACTGTCCTGTGCCTTCTCTTTTGACGCTACACACTCAGACATACACGCAACATGAAAGCTTTTCGACTTACAACGTGTTGTTTAGGAAAAACAAGATAATTTCCCACGATGCGGGATTTCCTTAAAACGTGATTTTCTGAAAAATTTTGACGAAAGAAAATTCTCCTTTTCGTTCTCTTTAGATGCTACATGTTAAGACGTACACGCCACAACAATTCTTTTCGAGATACAACGTGTAGTTTTGGAGATACAAGCTAATTTTGTACTATGCGTTATTTCTTCTCGTAAAGAGTTTCCAATGCGTACGTATATGTCTTTACTCTGCAAAACTGTATTTCCTTATGAAGTGGTATTCTTACATATCCTTTCGAGAGAAAACTGTCCTGTGCCTTCTCTTTTGAGGCTACACACTCAGACATACACGCAACATGAAAGCTTTTCGACTTACAACGTGTTGTTTAGGAAAAACAAGATAATTTCGCACGATGCGGGATTTCCTTAAAACGTGATTTTCTGAAAAATTTTGACGAAAGAAAATTCTCCTTTAGGTTCTCTTTAGATGCTACATGTTAAGACGTACACGCCACAACAATTCTTTTCGAGATACAACGTGTAGTTTTGGAGATACAAGCTAATTTTGTACTATGCGTTATTTCTTCTCGTAAAGAGTTTCCAATGCGTACGTATATGTCTTTACTCTGCAAAAGTGTATTTCCTTATGAAGTGGTATTCTTACATATCCTTTCGAGAGAAAACTGTCCTGTGCCTTCTCTTTTGAGGCTACACACTTAGACATACACGCAACATGAAAGCTTTTCGACTTACAACGTGTTGTTTAGGTAAAACAAGATAATTTCGCACGATGCGGGATTTCCTTAAAACGTGATTTTCTGAAAAATTTTGACGAAAGAAAATTCTCCTTTTGGTTCTCTTTAGATGCTACATGTTAAGACGTACACGCCACAACAATTCTTTTCGAGATACAACGTGTAGTTTTGGAGATACAAGCTAATTTTGTACTATGCGTTATTTCTTCTCGTAAAGAGTTTCCAATGCGTACGTATATGTCTTTACTCTGCAAAACTGTATTTCCTTATGAAGTGGTATTCTTACATATCCTTTCGAGAGAAAACTGTCCTGTGCCTTCTCTTTTGAGGCTACACACTTAGACATACACGCAACATGAAAGCTTTTCGACTTACAACGTGTTGTTTAGGAAAAACAAGATAATTTCGCACGATGCGGGATTTCCTTAAAACGTGATTTTCTGAAAAATTTTGACGAAAGAAAATTCTCCTTTTGGTTCTCTTTAGATGCTACATGTTAAGACGTACACGCCACAACAATTCTTTTCGAGATACAACGTGTAGTTTTGGAGATACAAGCTAATTTTGTACTATGCGTTATTTCTTCTCGTAAAGAGTTTCCAATGCGTACGTATATGTCTTTACTCTGCAAAACTGTATTTCCTTATGAAGTGGTATTCTTACATATCCTTTCGAGAGAAAACTGTCCTGTGCCTTCTCTTTTGAGGCTACACACTTAGACATACACGCAACATGAAAGCTTTTTGACTTACAACGTGTTGTTTAGGAAAAACAAGATAATTTCGCACGATGCGGGATTTCCTTAAAACGTGATTTTCTGAAAAATTTTGACGAAAGAAAATTCTCCTTTTGGTTCTCTTTAGATGCTACATGTTAAGACGTACACGCCACAACAATTCTTTTCGAGATACAACGTGTAGTTTTGGAGATACAAGCTAATTTTGTACTATGCGTTATTTCTTCTCGTAAAGAGTTTCCAATGCGTACGTATATGTCTTTACTCTGCAAAAGTGTATTTCCTTATGAAGTGGTATTCTTACATATCCTTTCGAGAGAAAACTGTCCTGTGCCTTCTCTTTTGAGGCTACACACTCAGACATACACGCAACATGAAAGCTTTTCGACTTACAACGTGTTGTTTAGGAAAAACAAGATAATTTCGCACGATGCGGGATTTCCTTAAAACGTGATTTTCTGAAAAATTTTGACGAAAGAAAATTCTCCTTTTGGTTCTCTTTAGATGCTACATGTTAAGACGTACACGCCACAACAATTCTTTTCGAGATACAACGTGTAGTTTTGGAGATACGAGCTAATTTTGTACTATGCGTTATTTCTTCTCGTAAAGAGTTTCCAATGCGTACGTATATGTCTTTACTCTGCAAAACTGTATTTCCTTATGAAGTGGTATTCTTACATATCATTTCGAGAGAAAACTGTCCTGTGCCTTCTCTTTTGACGCTACACACTTAGACATACACGCAACATGAAAGCTTTTCGACTTACAACGTGTTGTTTAGGAAAAACAAGATAATTTCGCACGATGCGGGATTTCCTTAAAACGTGATTTTCTGAAAAATTTTGACGAAAGAAAATTCTCCTTTTGGTTCTCTTTAGATGCTACATGTTAAGACGTACACGCCACAACAATTCTTTTCGAGATACAACGTGTAGTTTTGGAGATACAAGCTAATTTTGTACTATGCGTTATTTCTTCTCGTAAAGAGTTTCCAATGCGTACGTATATGTCTTTACTCTGCAAAACTGTATTTCCTTATGAAGTGGTATTCTTACATATCCTTTCGAGAGAAAACTGTCCTGTGCCTTCTCTTTTGAGGCTACACACTTAGACATACACGCAACATGAAAGCTTTTCGACTTACAACGTGTTGTTTAGGAAAAACAAGATAATTTCGCATGATGCGGGATTTCCTTAAAACGTGATTTTCTGAAAAATTTTGACGAAAGAAAATTCTCCTTTTGGTTCTCTTTAGATGCTACATGTTTAGACGTACACGCCACAACAATTCTTTTCGAGATACAACGTGTAGTTTTGGAGATACAAGCTAATTTTGTACTATGCGTTATTTCTTCTCGTAAAGAGTTTCCAATGCGTACGTATATGTCTTTACTCTGCAAAACTGTATTTCCTTATGAAGTGGTATTCTTACATATCCTTTCGAGAGAAAACTGTCCTGTGCCTTCTCTTTTGAGGCTACACACTTAGACATACACGCAACATGAAAGCTTTTCGACTTACAACGTGTTGTTTAGGAAAAACAAGATAATTTCGCACGATGCGGGATTTCCTTAAAACGTGATTTTCTGAAAAATTTTGACGAAAGAAAATTCTCCTTTTGGTTCTCTTTAATTGCTACATGTTAAGACGTACACGCCACAACAATTCTTTTCGAGATACAACGTGTAGTTTTGGAGATACAAGCTAATTTTGTACTATGCGTTATTTCTTCTCGTAAAGAGTTTCCAATGCGTTCGTATATGTCTTTACTCTGCAAAACTGTATTTCCTTATGAAGTGGTATTCTTACATATCCTTTCGAGAGAAAACTGTCCTGTGCCTTCTCTTTTGAGGCTACACACTCAGACATACACGCAACATGAAAGCTTTTCGACTTACAACGTGTTGTTTAGGAAAAACAAGATAATTTCCCACGATGCGGGATTTCCTTAAAACGTGATTTTCTGAAAAATTTTGACGAAAGAAAATTCTCCTTTTCGTTCTCTTTAGATGCTACATGTTAAGACGTACACGCCACAACAATTCTTTTCGAGATACAACGTGTAGTTTTGGAGATACAAGCTAATTTTGTACTATGCGTTATTTCTTCTCGTAAAGAGTTTCCAATGCGTACGTATATGTCTTTACTCTGCAAAACTGTATTTCCTTATGAAGTGGTATTCTTACATATCCTTTCGAGAGAAAACTGTCCTGTGCCTTCTCTTTTGAGGCTACACACTCAGACATACACGCAACATGAAAGCTTTTCGACTTACAACGTGTTGTTTAGGAAAAACAAGATAATTTCGCACGATGCGGGATTTCCTTAAAACGTGATTTTCTGAAAAATTTTGACGAAAGAAAATTCTCCTTTTGGTTCTCTTTAGATGCTACATGTTAAGACGTACACGCCACAACAATTCTTTTCGAGATACAACGTGTAGTTTTGGAGATACAAGCTAATTTTGTACTATGCATTATTTCTTCTCGTAAAGAGTTTCCAATGCGTACGTATATGTCTTTACTCTGCAAAACTGTATTTCCTTATGAAGTGGTATTCTTACATATCCTTTCGAGAGAAAACTGTCCTGTGCCTTCTCTTTTGAGGCTACACACTTAGACATACACGCAACATGAAAGCTTTTCGACTTACAACGTGTTGTTTAGGAAAAACAAGATAATTTCGCACGATGCGGGATTTCCTTAAAACGTGATTTTCTGAAAAATTTTGACGAAAGAAAATTCTCCTTTTGGTTCTCTTTAGATGCTACATGTTAAGACGTACACGCCACATCAATTCTTTTCGAGATACAACGTGTAGTTTTGGAGATACAAGCTAATTTTGTACTATGCGTTATTTCTTCTCGTAAAGAGTTTCCAATGCGTACGTATATGTCTTTACTCTGCAAAACTGTATTTCCTTATGAAGTGGTATTCTTACATATCCTATCGAGAGAAAACTGTCCTGTGCCTTCTCTTTTGAGGCTACACACTCAGACATACACGCAACATGAAAGCTTTTCGACTTACAACGTGTTGTTTAGGAAAAACAAGATAATTTCGCACGATGCGGGATTTCCTTAAAACGTGATTTTCTGAAAAATATTGACGAAAGAAAATTCTCCTTTTGGTTCTCTTTAGATGCTACATGTTAAGACGTACACGCCACAACAATTCTTTTCGAGATACAACGTGTAGTTTTGGAGATACAAGCTAATTTTGTACTATGCGTTATTTCTTCTCGTAAAGAGTTTCCAATGCGTACGTATATGTCTTTACTCTGCAAAACTGTATTTCCTTATGAAGTGGTATTCTTACATATCCTTTCGAGAGAAAACTGTCCTGTGCCTTCTCTTTTGAGGCTACACACTTAGACATACACGCAACATGAAAGCTTTTCGACTTACAACGTGTTGTTTAGGAAAAACAAGATAATTTCGCACGATGCGGGATTTCCTTAAAACGTGATTTTCTGAAAAATTTTGACGAAAGAAAATTCTCCTTTTCGTTCTCTTTAGAGGCTACATGTTAAGACGTACACGCCACAACAATTCTTTTCGAGATACAACGTGTAGTTTTGGAGATACAAGCTAATTTTGTACTATGCGTTATTTCTTCTCGTAAAGAGTTTCCAATGCGTACGTATATGTCTTTACTCTGCAAAACTGTATTTCCTTATGAAGTGGTATTCTTACATATCCTTTCGAGAGAAAACTGTCCTGTGCCTTCTCTTTTGAGGCTACACACTCAGACATACACGCAACATGAAAGCTTTTCGACTTACAACGTGTTGTTTAGGAAAAACAAGATAATTTCGCACGATGCGGGATTTCCTTAAAACGTGATTTTCTGAAAAATTTTGACGAAAGAAAATTCTCCTTTTGGTTCTCTTTAGATGCTACATGTTAAGACGTACACGCCACAACAATTCTTTTCGAGATACAACGTGTAGTTTTGGAGATACAAGCTAATTTTGTACTATGCGTTATTTCTTCTCGTAAAGAGTTTCCAATGCGTTCGTATATGTCTTTACTCTGCAAAACTGTATTTCCTTATGAAGTGGTATTCTTACATATCCTTTCGAGAGAAAACTGTCCTGTGCCTTCTCTTTTGAGGCTACACACTCAGACATACACGCAACATGAATTCTTTTCGACTTACAACGTGTTGTTTAGGAAAAACAAGATAATTTCCCACGATGCGGGATTTCCTTAAAACGTGATTTTCTGAAAAATTTTGACGAAAGAAAATTCTCCTTTTCGTTCTCTTTAGATGCTACATGTTAAGACGTACACCGCCACAACAATTCTTTTCGAGATACAACGTGTAGTTTTGGAGATACAACCTAATTTTGTACTATGCGTTATTTCTTCTGGTAAAGAGTTTCCAATGCGTACCTATATGTCTTTACTCTGCAAAACTGTATTTCCTTATGAAGTGGTATTCTTACATATCCTTTCGAGAGAAAACTGTCCTGTGCCTTCTCTTTTGAGGCTACACACTCAGACATACACGCAACATGAAAGCTTTTCGACTTACAACGTGTTGTTTAGGAAAAACAAGATAATTTCGCACGATGCGGGATTTCCTTAAAACGTGATTTTCTCAAAAATTTTGACGAAAGAAAATTCTCCTTTTGGTTCTCTTTAGATGCTACATGTTAAGACGTACACGCCACAAACAATTCTTTTCGAGATACAACGTGTAGTTTTGGAGATACAAGCTAATTTTGTACTATGCGTTATTTCTTCTCGTAAAGAGTTTCCAATGCGTACGTATATGTCTTTACTCTGCAAAACTGTATTTCCTTATGAAGTGGTATTCTTACATATCCTTTCGAGAGAAAACTGTCCTGTGCCTTCTCTTTTGAGGCTACACACTCAGACATACACGCAACATGAAAGCTTTTCGACTTACAACGTGTTGTTTAGGAAAAACAAGATAATTTCGCACGATGCGGGATTTCCTTAAAACGTGATTTTCTGAAAAATTTTGACGAAAGAAAATTCTCCTTTTGGTTCTCTTTAGATGCTACATGTTAAGACGTACACGCCACAACAATTCTTTCGAGATACAACGTGTAGTTTTGGAGATACAAGCTAATTTTGTACTATGCGTTATTTCTTCTCGTAAAGAGTTTCCAATGCGTACGTATATGTCTTTACTCTGCAAAACTGTATTTCCTTATGAAGTGGTATTCTTAAATATCCTTTCGAGAGAAAACTGTCCTGTGCCTTCTCTTTTGAGGCTACACACTCAGACATACACGCAACATGAAAGCTTTTCGACTTACAACGTGTTGTTTAGGAAAAACAAGATAATTTCTCACGATGCGGGATTTCCTTAAAACGTGATTTTCTGAAAAATTTTGACGAAAGAAAATTCTCCTTTTGGTTCTCTTTAGATGCTACATGTTAAGACGTACACGCCACAACAATTCTTTTCGAGATACAACTTGTAGTTTTGGAGATACAAGCTAATTTTGTACTATGCGTTATTTCTTCTCGTAAAGAGTTTCCAATGCGTACGTATATGTCTTTACTCTGCAAAACTGTATTTCCTTATGAAGTGGTATTCTTACATATCCTTTCGAGAGAAAACTGTCCTGTGCCTTCTCTTTTGAGGCTACACACTCAGACATACACGCAACATGAAAGCTTTTCGACTTACAACGTGTTGTTTAGGAAAAACAAGATAATTTCGCACGATGCGGGATTTCCTTAAAACGTGATTTTCTGAAAAATTTTGACGAAAGAAAATTCTCCTTTTGGTTCTCTTTCGATGCTACATGTTAAGACGTACACGCCACAACAATTCTTTTCGAGATACAACGTGTAGTTTTGGAGATACAAGCTAATTTTGTACTATGCGTTATTTCTTCTCGGAAAGAGTTTCCAATGCGTACGTATATGTCTTTACTCTGCAAAACTGTATTTCCTTATGAAGTGGTATTCTTACATATCCTATCGAGAGAAAACTGTCCTGTGCCTTCTCTTTTGAGGCTACACACTTAGACATACACGCAACATGAAAGCTTTTCGACTTACAACGTGTTGTTTAGGAAAAACAAGATAATTTCGCACGATGCGGGATTTCCTTAAAACGTGATTTTCTCAAAAATTTTGACGAAAGAAAATTCTCCTTTTGGTTCTCTTTAGATGCTACATGTTAAGACGTACACGCCACAACAATTCTTTTCGAGATACAACGTGTAGTTTTGGAGATACAAGCTAATTTTGTACTATGCGTTATTTCTTCTCGTAAAGAGTTTCCAATGCGTACGTATATGTCTTTACTCTGCAAAACTGTATTTCCTTATGAAGTGGTATTCTTACATATCCTTTCGAGAGAAAACTGTCCTGTGCCTTCTCTTTTGAGGCTACACACTCAGACATACACGCAACATGAAAGCTTTTCGACTTACAACGTGTTGTTTAGGAAAAACAAGATAATTTCGCACGATGCGGGATTTCCTTAAAACGTGATTTTCTCAAAAATTTTGACGAAAGAAAATTCTCCTTTTGGTTCTCTTTAGATGCTACATGTTAAGACGTACACGCCACAACAATTCTTTTCGAGATACAACGTGTAGTTTTGGAGATACAAGCTAATTTTGTACTATGCGTTATTTCTTCTCGTAAAGAGTTTCCAATGCGTACGTATATGTCTTTACTCTGCAAAACTGTATTTCCTTATGAAGTGGTATTCTTACATATCCTTTCGAGAGAAAACTGTCCTGTGCTTTCTCTTTTGAGGCTACACACTCAGACATACACGCAACATGAAAGCTTTTCGACTTACAACGTGTTGTTTAGGAAAAACAAGATAATTTCGCACGATGCGGGATTTCCTTAAAACGTGATTTTCTGAAAAATTTTGACGAAAGAAAATTCTCCTTTTGGTTCTCTTTAGATGCTACATGTTAAGACGTACACGCCACAACAATTCTTTTCGAGATACAACGTGTAGTTTTGGAGATACAAGCTAATTTTGTACTATGCGTTATTTCTTCTCGTAAAGAGTTTCCAATGCGTACGTATGTCTTTACTCTGCAAAACTGTATTTCCTTATGAAGTGGTATTCTTACATATCCTTTCGAGAGAAAACTGTCCTGTGCCTTCTCTTTTGAGGCTACACACTCAGACATACACGCAACATGAAAGCTTTTCGACTTACAACGTGTTGTTTAGGAAAAACAAGATAATTTCGCACGATGCGGGATTTCCTTAAAACGTGATTTTCTGAAAAATTTTGACGAAAGAAAATTCTCCTTTTGGTTCTCTTTAGATGCTACATGTTAAGACGTACACGCCACAACAATTCTTTTCGAGATACAACTTGTAGTTTTGGAGATACAAGCTAATTTTGTACTATGCGTTATTTCTTCTCGTAAAGAGTTTCCAATGCGTACGTATATGTCTTTACTCTGCAAAACTGTATTTCCTTATGAAGTGGTATTCTTACATATCCTTTCGAGAGAAAACTGTCCTGTGCCTTCTCTTTTGAGGCTACACACTCAGACATACACGCAACATGAAAGCTTTTCGACTTACAACGTGTTGTTTAGGAAAAACAAGATAATTTCGCACGATGCGGGATTTCCTTAAAACGTGATTTTCTGAAAAATTTTGACGAAAGAAAATTCTCCTTTTGGTTCTCTTTAGATGCTACATGTTAAGACGTACACGCCACAACAATTCTTTTCGAGATACAACGTGTAGTTTTGGAGATACAAGCTAATTTTGTACTATGCGTTATTTCTTCTCGTAAAGAGTTTCCAATGCGTACGTATATGTCTTTACTCTGCAAAACTGTATTTCCTTATGAAGTGGTATTCTTACATATCCTTTCGAGAGAAAACTGTCCTGTGCCTTCTCTTTTGAGGCTACACACTTAGACATACACGCAACATGAAAGCTTTTCGACTTACAACGTGTTGTTTAGGAAAAACAAGATAATTTCGCACGATGCGGGATTTCCTTAAAACGTGATTTTCTGAAAAATTTTGACGAAAGAAAATTCTCCTTTTCGTTCTCTTTAGAGGCTACATGTTAAGACGTACACGCCACAACAATTCTTTTCGAGATACAACGTGTAGTTTTGGAGATACAAGCTAATTTTGTACTATGCGTTATTTCTTCTCGTAAAGAGTTTCCAATGCGTACGTATATGTCTTTACTCTGCAAAACTGTATTTCCTTATGAAGTGGTATTCTTACATATCCTTTCGAGAGAAAACTGTCCTGTGCCTTCTCTTTTGAGGCTACACACTCAGACATACACGCAACATGAAAGCTTTTCGACTTACAACGTGTTGTTTAGGAAAAACAAGATAATTTCGCACGATGCGGGATTTCCTTAAAACGTGATTTTCTGAAAAATTTTGACGAAAGAAAATTCTCCTTTTGGTTCTCTTTAGATGCTACATGTTAAGACGTACACGCCACAACAATTCTTTTCGAGATACAACGTGTAGTTTTGGAGATACAAGCTAATTTTGTACTATGCGTTATTTCTTCTCGTAAAGAGTTTCCAATGCGTTCGTATATGTCTTTACTCTGCAAAACTGTATTTCCTTATGAAGTGGTATTCTTACATATCCTTTCGAGAGAAAACTGTCCTGTGCCTTCTCTTTTGAGGCTACACACTCAGACATACACGCAACATGAATTCTTTTCGACTTACAACGTGTTGTTTAGGAAAAACAAGATAATTTCCCACGATGCGGGATTTCCTTAAAACGTGATTTTCTGAAAAATTTTGACGAAAGAAAATTCTCCTTTTCGTTCTCTTTAGATGCTACATGTTAAGACGTACACGCCACAACAATTCTTTTCGAGATACAACGTGTAGTTTTGGAGATACAACCTAATTTTGTACTATGCGTTATTTCTTCTGGTAAAGAGTTTCCAATGCGTACCTATATGTCTTTACTCTGCAAAACTGTATTTCCTTATGAAGTGGTATTCTTACATATCCTTTCGAGAGAAAACTGTCCTGTGCCTTCTCTTTTGAGGCTACACACTCAGACATACACGCAACATGAAAGCTTTTCGACTTACAACGTGTTGTTTAGGAAAAACAAGATAATTTCGCACGATGCGGGATTTCCTTAAAACGTGATTTTCTCAAAAATTTTGACGAAAGAAAATTCTCCTTTTGGTTCTTTTTAGATGCTACATGTTAAGACGTACACGCCACAACAATTCTTTTCGAGATACAACGTGTAGTTTTGGAGATACAAGCTAATTTTGTACTATGCGTTATTTCTTCTCGTAAAGAGTTTCCAATGCGTACGTATATGTCTTTACTCTGCAAAACTGTATTTCCTTATGAAGTGGTATTCTTACATATCCTTTCGAGAGAAAACTGTCCTGTGCCTTCTCTTTTGAGGCTACACACTCAGACATACACGCAACATGAAAGCTTTTCGACTTACAACGTGTTGTTTAGGAAAAACAAGATAATTTCGCACGATGCGGGATTTCCTTAAAACGTGATTTTCTGAAAAATTTTGACGAAAGAAAATTCTCCTTTTGGTTCTCTTTAGATGCTACATGTTAAGACGTACACGCCACAACAATTCTTTTCGAGATACAACGTGTAGTTTTGGAGATACAAGCTAATTTTGTACTATGCGTTATTTCTTCTCGTAAAGAGTTTCCAATGCGTACGTATATGTCTTTACTCTGCAAAACTGTATTTCCTTATGAAGTGGTATTCTTAAATATCCTTTCGAGAGAAAACTGTCCTGTGCCTTCTCTTTTGAGGCTACACACTCAGACATACACGCAACATGAAAGCTTTTCGACTTACAACGTGTTGTTTAGGAAAAACAAGATAATTTCTCACGATGCGGGATTTCCTTAAAACGTGATTTTCTGAAAAATTTTGACGAAAGAAAATTCTCCTTTTGGTTCTCTTTAGATGCTACATGTTAAGACGTACACGCCACAACAATTCTTTTCGAGATACAACTTGTAGTTTTGGAGATACAAGCTAATTTTGTACTATGCGTTATTTCTTCTCGTAAAGAGTTTCCAATGCGTACGTATATGTCTTTACTCTGCAAAACTGTATTTCCTTATGAAGTGGTATTCTTACATATCCTTTCGAGAGAAAACTGTCCTGTGCCTTCTCTTTTGAGGCTACACACTCAGACATACACGCAACATGAAAGCTTTTCGACTTACAACGTGTTGTTTAGGAAAAACAAGATAATTTCGCACGATGCGGGATTTCCTTAAAACGTGATTTTCTGAAAAATTTTGACGAAAGAAAATTCTCCTTTTGGTTCTCTTTAGATGCTACATGTTAAGACGTACACGCCACAACAATTCTTTTCGAGATACAACGTGTAGTTTTGGAGATACAAGCTAATTTTGTACTATGCGTTATTTCTTCTCGGAAAGAGTTTCCAATGCGTACGTATATGTCTTTACTCTGCAAAACTGTATTTCCTTATGAAGTGGTATTCTTACATATCCTATCGAGAGAAAACTGTCCTGTGCCTTCTCTTTTGAGGCTACACACTTAGACATACACGCAACATGAAAGCTTTTCGACTTACAACGTGTTGTTTAGGAAAAACAAGATAATTTCGCACGATGCGGGATTTCCTTAAAACGTGATTTTCTCAAAAATTTTGACGAAAGAAAATTCTCCTTTTGGTTCTCTTTAGATGCTACATGTTAAGACGTACACGCCACAACAATTCTTTTCGAGATACAACGTGTAGTTTTGGAGATACAAGCTAATTTTGTACTATGCGTTATTTCTTCTCGTAAAGAGTTTCCAATGCGTACGTATATGTCTTTACTCTGCAAAACTGTATTTCCTTATGAAGTGGTATTCTTACATATCCTTTCGAGAGAAAACTGTCCTGTGCCTTCTCTTTTGAGGCTACACACTCAGACATACACGCAACATGAAAGCTTTTCGACTTACAACGTGTTGTTTAGGAAAAACAAGATAATTTCGCACGATGCGGGATTTCCTTAAAACGTGATTTTCTCAAAAATTTTGACGAAAGAAAATTCTCCTTTTGGTTCTCTTTAGATGCTACATGTTAAGACGTACACGCCACAACAATTCTTTTCGAGATACAACGTGTAGTTTTGGAGATACAAGCTAATTTTGTACTATGCGTTATTTCTTCTCGTAAAGAGTTTCCAATGCGTACGTATATGTCTTTACTCTGCAAAACTGTATTTCCTTATGAAGTGGTATTCTTACATATCCTTTCGAGAGAAAACTGTCCTGTGCTTTCTCTTTTGAGGCTACACACTCAGACATACACGCAACATGAAAGCTTTTCGACTTACAACGTGTTGTTTAGGAAAAACAAGATAATTTCGCACGATGCGGGATTTCCTTAAAACGTGATTTTCTGAAAAATTTTGACGAAAGAAAATTCTCCTTTTGGTTCTCTTTAGATGCTACATGTTAAGACGTACACGCCACAACAATTCTTTTCGAGATACAACGTGTAGTTTTGGAGATACAAGCTAATTTTGTACTATGCGTTATTTCTTCTCGTAAAGAGTTTCCAATGCGTACGTATGTCTTTACTCTGCAAAACTGTATTTCCTTATGAAGTGGTATTCTTACATATCCTTTCGAGAGAAAACTGTCCTGTGCCTTCTCTTTTGAGGCTACACACTCAGACATACACGCAACATGAAAGCTTTTCGACTTACAACGTGTTGTTTAGGAAAAACAAGATAATTTCGCACGATGCGGGATTTCCTTAAAACGTGATTTTCTGAAAAATTTTGACGAAAGAAAATTCTCCTTTTGGTTCTCTTTAGATGCTACATGTTAAGACGTACACGCCACAACAATTCTTTTCGAGATACAACTTGTAGTTTTGGAGATACAAGCTAATTTTGTACTATGCGTTATTTCTTCTCGTAAAGAGTTTCCAATGCGTACGTATATGTCTTTACTCTGCAAAACTGTATTTCCTTATGAAGTGGTATTCTTACATATCCTTTCGAGAGAAAACTGTCCTGTGCCTTCTCTTTTGAGGCTACACACTCAGACATACACGCAACATGAAAGCTTTTCGACTTACAACGTGTTGTTTAGGAAAAACAAGATAATTTCGCACGATGCGGGATTTCCTTAAAACGTGATTTTCTGAAAAATTTTGACGAAAGAAAATTCTCCTTTTGGTTCTCTTTAGATGCTACATGTTAAGACGTACACGCCACAACAATTCTTTTCGAGATACAACGTGTAGTTTTGGAGATACAAGCTAATTTTGTACTATGCGTTATTTCTTCTCGGAAAGAGTTTCCAATGCGTACGTATATGTCTTTACTCTGCAAAACTGTATTTCCTTATGAAGTGGTATTCTTACATATCCTTTCGAGAGAAAACTGTCCTGTGCTTTCTCTTTTGAGGCTACACACTCAGACATACACGCAACATGAAAGCTTTTCGACTTACAACGTGTTGTTTAGGAAAAACAAGATAATTTCGCACGATGCGGGATTTCCTTAAAACGTGATTTTCTCAAAAATTTTGACGAAAGAAAATTCTCCTTTTGGTTCTCTTTAGATGCTACATGTTAAGACGTACACGCCACAACAATTCTTTTCGAGATACAACGTGTAGTTTTGGAGATACAAGCTAATTTTGTACTATGCGTTATTTCTTCTCGTAAAGAGTTTCCAATGCGTACGTATATGTCTTTACTCTGCAAAACTGTATTTCCTTATGAAGTGGTATTCTTACATATCCTTTCGAGAGAAAACTGTCCTGTGCTTTCTCTTTTGAGGCTACACACTCAGACATACACGCAACATGAAAGCTTTTCGACTTACAACGTGTTGTTTAGGAAAAACAAGATAATTTCGCACGATGCGGGATTTCCTTAAAACGTGATTTTCTGAAAAATTTTGACGAAAGAAAATTCTCCTTTTGGTTCTCTTTAGATGCTACATGTTAAGACGTACACGCCACAACAATTCTTTTCGAGATACAACGTGTAGTTTTGGAGATACAAGCTAATTTTGTACTATGCGTTATTTCTTCTCGTAAAGAGTTTCCAATGCGTACGTATATGTCTTTACTCTGCAAAACTGTATTTCCTTATGAAGTGGTATTCTTACATATCCTTTCGAGAGAAAACTGTCCTGTGCCTTCTCTTTTGAGGCTACACACTCAGACATACACGCAACATGAAAGCTTTTCGACTTACAACGTGTTGTTTAGGAAAAACAAGATAATTTCGCACGATGCGGGGTTTCCTTAAAACGTGATTTTCTGAAAAATTTTGACGAAAGGAAATTCTCCTTTTGGTTCTCTTTAGATGCTACATGTTAAGACGTACACGCCACAACAATTCTTTTCGAGATACAACGTGTAGTTTTGGAGATACAAGCTAATTTTGTACTTTGCGTTATTTCTTCTCGTAAAGAGTTTCCAATGCGTACGTATATGTCTTTACTCTGCAAAACTGTATTTCCTTATGAAGTGGTATTCTTACATATCCTTTCGAGAGAAAACTGTCCTGTGCCTTCTCTTTTGAGGCTACACACTCAGACATACACGCAACATGAAAGCTTTTCGACTTACAACGTGTTGTTTAGGAAAAACAAGATAATTTCGCACGATGCGGGGTTTCCTTAAAACGTGATTTTCTGAAAAATTTTGACGAAAGGAAATTCTCCTTTTGGTTCTCTTTAGATGCTACATGTTAAGACGTACACGCCACAACAATTCTTTTCGAGATACAACGTGTAGTTTTGGAGATACAAGCTAATTTTGTACTATGCGTTATTTCTTCTCGTAAAGAGTTTCCAATGCGTACGTATATGTCTTTACTCTGCAAAACTGTATTTCCTTATGAAGTGGTATTCTTACATATCCTTTCGAGAGAAAACTGTCCTGTGCCTTCTCTTTTGAGGCTACACACTGAGACATACACGCAACATGAAAGCTTTTCGACTTACAACGTGTTGTTTAGGAAAAACAAGATAATTTCGCACGATGCGGGATTTCCTTAAAACGTGATTTTCTGAAAAATTTTGACGAAAGAAAATTCTCCTTTTGGTTCTCTTTAGATGCTACATGTTAAGACGTACACGCCACAACAATTCTTTTCGAGATACAACGTGTAGTTTTGGAGATACAAGCTAATTTTGTACTATGCGTTATTTCTTCTCGTAAAGAGTTTCCAATGCGTACGTATATGTCTTTACTCTGCAAAACTGTATTTCCTTATGAAGTGGTATTCTTACATATCCTTTCGAGAGAAAACTGTCCTGTGCCTTCTCTTTTCAGGCTACACACTCAGACATACACGCAACATGAAAGCTTTTCGACTTACAACGTGTTGTTTAGGAAAAACAAGATAATTTCGCACGATGCGGGATTTCCTTAAAACGTGATTTTCTGAAAAATTTTGACGAAAGAAAATTCTCCTTTTGGTTCTCTTTAGATGCTACATGTTAAGACGTACACGCCACAACAATTCTTTTCGAGATACAACGTGTAGTTTTGGAGATACAAGCTAATTTTGTACTATGCGTTATTTCTTCTCGTAAAGAGTTTCCAATGCGTACGTATATGTCTATACTCTGCAAAACTGTATTTCCTTATGAAGTGGTATTCTTACATATCCTTTCGAGAGAAAACTGTCCTGTGCCTTCTCTTTTGAGGCTACACACTCAGACATACACGCAACATGAAAGCTTGTCGACTTACAACGTGTTGTTTAGGAAAAACAAGATAATTTCGCACGATGCGGGATTTCCTTAAAACGTGATTTTCTGAAAAATTTTGACGAAAGAAAATTCTCCTTTTGGTTCTCTTTAGATGCTACATGTTAAGACGTACACGCCACAACAATTCTTTTCGAGATACAACTTGTAGTTTTGGAGATACAAGCTAATTTTTTACTATGCGTTATTTCTTCTCGTAAAGAGTTTCCAATGCGTACGTATATGTCTTTACTCTGCAAAACTGTATTTCCTTATGAAGTGGTATTCTTACATATCCTTTCGAGAGAAAACTGTCCTGTGCCTTCTCTTTTGAGGCTACACACTCAGACATACACGCAACATGAAAGCTTTTCGACTTACAACGTGTTGTTTAGGAAAAACAAGATAATTTCGCACGATGCGGGATTTCCTTAAAACGTGATTTTCTGAAAAATTTTGACGAAAGAAAATTCTCCTTTTGGTTCTCTTTAGATGCTACATGTTAAGACGTACACGCCACAACAATTCTTTTCGAGATACAACGTGTAGTTTTGGAGATACAAGCTAATTTTGTACTACGCGTTATTTCTTCTCGTAAAGAGTTTCCAATGCGTACGTATATGTCTTTACTCTGCAAAACTGTATTTCCTTATGAAGTGGTATTCTTACATATCCTTTCGAGAGAAAACTGTCCTGTGCCTTCTCTTTTGAGGCTACACACTCAGACATACACGCAACATGAAAGCTTTTCGACTTACAACGTGTTGTTTAGGAAAAACAAGATAATTTCGCACGATGCGGGATTTCCTTAAAACGTGATTTTCTGAAAAATTTTGACGAAAGAAAATTCTCCTTTTGGTTCTCTTTAGATGCTACATGTTAAGACGTACACGCCACAACAATTCTTTTCGAGATACAACGTGTAGTTTTGGAGATACAAGCTAATTTTGTACTATGCGTTATTTCTTCTCGTAAAGAGTTTCCAATGCGTACGTATATGTCTTTACTCTGCAAAACTGTATTTCCTTATGAAGTGGTATTCTTACATATCCTTTCGAGAGAAAACTGTCCTGTGCCTTCTCTTTTGAGGCTACACACTTAGACATACACGCAACATGAAAGCTTTTCGACTTACAACGTGTTGTTTAGGAAAAACAAGATAATTTCGCACGATGCGGGATTTCCTTAAAACGTGATTTTCTGAAAAATTTTGACGAAAGAAAATTCTCCTTTTGGTTCTCTTTAGATGCTACATGTTAAGACGTACACGCCACAACAATTCTTTTCGAGATACAACGTGTAGTTTTGGAGATACAAGCTAATTTTGTACTATGCGTTATTTCTTCTCGTAAAGAGTTTCCAATGCGTACGTATATGTCTTTACTCTGCAAAACTGTATTTCCTTATGAAGTGGTATTCTTACATATCCTTTCGAGAGAAAACTGTCCTGTGCCTTCTCTTTTGAGGCTACACACGTAGACATACACGCAACATGAAAGCTTTTCGACTTACAACGTGTTGTTTAGGAAAAACAAGATAATTTCGCAAGATGCGGGATTTCCTTAAAACGTGATTTTCTGAAAAATTTTGACGAAAGAAAATTCTCCTTTTGGTTCTCTTTAGATGCTACATGTTAAGACGTACACGCCACAACAATTCTTTTCGAGATACAACGTGTAGTTTTGGAGATACAAGCTAATTTTGTACTATGCGTTATTTCTTCTCGTAAAGAGTTTCCAATGCGTTCGTATATGTCTTTACTCTGCAAAACTGTATTTCCTTATGAAGTGGTATTCTTACATATCCTTTCGAGAGAAAACTGTCCTGTGCCTTCTCTTTTGAGGCTACACACTCAGACATACACGCAACATGAAAGCTTTTCGACTTACAACGTGTTGTTTAGGAAAAACAAGATAATTTCCCACGATGCGGGATTTCCTTAAAACGTGATTTTCTGAAAAATTTTGACGAAAGAAAATTCTCCTTTTCGTTCTTTTTAGATGCTACATGTTAAGACGTACACGCCACAACAATTCTTTTCGAGATACAACGTGTAGTTTTGGAGATACAAGCTAATTTTGTACTATGCGTTATTTCTTCTCGTAAAGAGTTTCCAATGCGTACGTATATGTCTTTACTCTGCAAAACTGTATTTCCTTATGAAGTGGTATTCTTACATATCCTTTTGAGAGAAAACTGTCCTGTGCCTTCTCTTTTGAGGCTACACACTTAGAAATACACGCAACATGAAAGCTTTTCGACTTACAACGTGTTGTTTAGGAAAAACAAGATAATTTCGCACGATGCGGGATTTCCTTAAAACGTGATTTTCTGAAAAATTTTGACGAAAGAAAATTCTCCTTTTGGTTCTCTTTAGATGCTACATGTTAAGACGTACACGCCACAACAATTCTTTTCGAGATACAACGTGTAGTTTTGGAGATACAAGCTAATTTTGTACTATGCGTTATTTCTTCTCGTAAAGAGTTTCCAATGCGTACGTATATGTCTTTACTCTGAAAAACTGTATTTCCTTATGAAGTGGTATTCTTACATATCCTTTCGAGAGAAAACTGTCCTGTGCCTTCTCTTTTGAGGCTACACACTTAGACATACACGCAACATGAAAGCTTTTCGACTTACAACGTGTTGTTTAGGAAAAACAAGATAATTTCGCACGATGCGGGATTTCCTTAAAACGTGATTTTCTGAAAAATTTTGACGAAAGAAAATTCTCCTTTTGGTTCTCTTTAGATGCTACATGTTAAGACGTACACGCCACATCAATTCTTTTCGAGATACAACGTGTAGTTTTGGAGATACAAGCTAATTTTGTACTATGCGTTATTTCTTCTCGTAAAGAGTTTCCAATGCGTACGTATATGTCTTTACTCTGCAAAACTGTATTTCCTTATGAAGTGGTATTCTTACATATCCTTTCGAGAGAAAACTGTCCTGTGCCTTCTCTTTTGAGGCTACACACTCAGACATACACGCAACATGAAAGCTTTTCCACTTACAACGTGTTGTTTAGGAAAAACAAGATAATTTCGCACGATGCGGGATTTCCTTAAAACGTGATTTTCTGAAAAATTTTGACGAAAGAAAATTCTCCTTTTGGTTCTCTTTAGATGCTACATGTTAAGACGTACACGCCACAACAATTCTTTTCGAGATACAACGTGTAGTTTTGGAGATACAAGCTAATTTTGTACTATGCGTTATTTCTTCTCGTAAAGAGTTTCCAATGCGTACGTATATGTCTTTACTCTGCAAAACTGTATTTCCTTATGAAGTGGTATTCTTACATATCCTTTCGAGAGAAAACTGTCCTGTGCTTTCTCTTTTGAGGCTACACACTCAGACATACACGCAACATGAAAGCTTTTCGACTTACAACGTGTTGTTTAGGAAAAACAAGATAATTTCGCACGATGCGGGATTTCCTTAAAACGTGATTTTCTGAAAAATTTTGACGAAAGAAAATTCTCCTTTTGGTTCTCTTTAGATGCTACATGTTAAGACGTACACGCCACAACAATTCTTTTCGAGATACAACGTGTAGTTTTGGAGATACAAGCTAATTTTGTACTATGCGTTATTTCTTCTCGTAAAGAGTTTCCAATGCGTACGTATATGTCTTTACTCTGCAAAACTGTATTTCCTTATGAAGTGGTATTCTTACATATCCTTTCGAGAGAAAACTGTCCTGTGCCTTCTCTTTTGAGGCTACACACTCAGACATACACGCAACATGAAAGCTTTTCGACTTACAACGTGTTGTTTAGGAAAAACAAGATAATTTCGCACGATGCGGGATTTCCTTAAAACGTGATTTTCTGAAAAATTTTGACGAAAGAAAATTCTCCTTTTGGTTCTCTTTAGATGCTACATGTTAAGACGTACACGCCACAACAATTCTTTTCGAGATACAACGTGTAGTTTTGGAGATACAAGCTAATTTTGTACTATGCGTTATTTCTTCTCGTAAAGAGTTTCCAATGCGTACGTATATGTCTTTACTCTGCAAAACTGTATTTCCTTATGAAGTGGTATTCTTACATATCCTTTCGAGAGAAAACTGTCCTGTGCCTTCTCTTTTGAGGCTACACACTCAGACATACACGCAACATGAAAGCTTTTCGACTTACAACGTGTTGTTTAGGAAAAACAAGATAATTTCGCACGATGCGGGATTTCCTTAAAACGTGATTTTCTGAAAAATTTTGACGAAAGAAAATTCTCCTTTTGGTTCTCTTTAGATGCTACATGTTAAGACGTACACGCCACAACAATTCTTTTCGAGATACAACTTGTAGTTTTGGAGATACAAGCTAATTTTTTACTATGCGTTATTTCTTCTCGTAAAGAGTTTCCAATGCGTACGTATATGTCTTTACTCTGCAAAACTGTATTTCCTTATGAAGTGGTATTCTTACATATCCTTTCGAGAGAAAACTGTCCTGTGCCTTCTCTTTTGAGGCTACACACTTAGACATACACGCAACATGAAAGCTTTTCGACTTACAACGTGTTGTTTAGGAAAAACAAGATAATTTCGCACGATGCGGGATTTCCTTAAAACGTGATTTTCTGAAAAATTTTGACGAAAGAAAATTCTCCTTTTGGTTCTCTTTAGATGCTACATGTTAAGACGTACACGCCACAACAATTCTTTTCGAGATACAACGTGTAGTTTTGGAGATACAAGCTAATTTTGTACTATGCGTTATTTCTTCTCGTAAAGAGTTTCCAATGCGTACGTATATGTCTTTACTCTGCAAAACTGTATTTCCTTATGAAGTGGTATTCTTACATATCCTTTCGAGAGAAAACTGTCCTGTGCCTTCTCTTTTGAGGCTACACACTTAGACATACACGCAACATGAAAGCTTTTCGACTTACAACGTGTTGTTTAGGAAAAACAAGATAATTTCGCACGATGCGGGATTTCCTTAAAACGTGATTTTCTGAAAAATTTTGACGAAAGAAAATTCTCCTTTTGGTTCTCTTTAGATGCTACATGTTAAGACGTACACGCCACAACAATTCTTTTCGAGATACAACGTGTAGTTTTGGAGATACAAGCTAATTTTGTACTATGCGTTATTTCTTCTCGTAAAGAGTTTCCAATGCGTACGTATATGTCTTTACTCTGCAAAACTGTATTTCCTTATGAAGTGGTATTCTTACATATCCTTTTGAGAGAAAACTGTCCTGTGCCTTCTCTTTTGAGGCTACACACTTAGAAATACACGCAACATGAAAGCTTTTCGACTTACAACGTGTTGTTTAGGAAAAACAAGATAATTTCGCACGATGCGGGATTTCCTTAAAACGTGATTTTCTGAAAAATTTTGACGAAAGAAAATTCTCCTTTTGGTTCTCTTTAGATGCTACATGTTAAGACGTACACGCCACAACAATTCTTTTCGAGATACAACGTGTAGTTTTGGAGATACAAGCTAATTTTGTACTATGCGTTATTTCTTCTCGTAAAGAGTTTCCAATGCGTACGTATATGTCTTTACTCTGCAAAACTGTATTTCCTTATGAAGTGGTATTCTTACATATCCTTTCGAGAGAAAACTGTCCTGTGCCTTCTCTTTTGAGGCTACACACTTAGACATACACGCAACATGAAAGCTTTTCGACTTACAACGTGTTGTTTAGGAAAAACAAGATAATTTCGCACGATGCGGGATTTCCTTAAAACGTGATTTTCTGAAAAATTTTGACGAAAGAAAAATCTCCTTTTGGTTCTCTTTAGATGCTACATGTTAAGACGTACACGCCACAACAATTCTTTTCGAGATACAACGTGTAGTTTTGGAGATACAAGCTAATTTTGTACTATGCGTTATTTCTTCTCGTAAAGAGTTTCCAATGCGTTCGTATATGTCTTTACTCTGCAAAACTGTATTTCCTTATGAAGTGGTATTCTTACATATCCTTTCGAGAGAAAACTGTCCTGTGCCTTCTCTTTTGAGGCAACACACTCAGACATACACGCAACATGAAAGCTTTTCGACTTACAACGTGTTGTTTAGGAAAAACAAGATAATTTCGCACGATGCGGGATTTCCTTAAAACGTGATTTTCTGAAAAATTTTGACGAAAGAAAATTCTCCTTTTGGTTCTCTTTAGATGCTACATGTTAAGACGTACACGCCACAACAATTCTTTTCGAGATACAACCTGTAGTTTTGGAGATACAAGCTAATTTTGTACTATGCGTTATTTCTTCTCGTAAAGAGTTTCCAATGCGTACGTATATGTCTTTACTCTGCAAAACTGTATTTCCTTATGAAGTGGTATTCTTACATATCCTTTCGAGAGAAAACTGTCCTGTGCCTTCTCTTTTGAGGCTACACACTCAGACATACACGCAACATGAAAGCTTTTCGACTTACAACGTGTTGTTTAGGAAAAACAAGATAATTTCGCACGATGCGGGATTTCCTTAAAACGTGATTTTCTCAAAAATTTTGACGAAAGAAAATTCTCCTTTTGGTTCTCTTTAGATGCTACATGTTAAGACGTACACGCCACAACAATTCTTTTCGAGATACAACGTGTAGTTTTGGAGATACAAGCTAATTTTGTACTATGCGTTATTTCTTCTCGTAAAGAGTTTCCAATGCGTACGTATATGTCTTTACTCTGCAAAACTGTATTTCCTTATGAAGTGGTATTCTTACATATCCTTTCGAGAGAAAACTGTCCTGTGCCTTCTCTTTTGAGGCTACACACTCAGACATACACGCAACATGAAAGCTTTTCGACTTACAACGTGTTGTTTAGGAATAACAAGATAATTTCGCACGATGCGGGATTTCCTTAAAACGTGATTTTCTGAAAAATTTTGACGAAAGAAAATTCTCCTTTTGGTTCTCTTTAGATGCTACATGTTAAGACGTACACGCCACAACAATTCTTTTCGAGATACAACGTGTAGTTTTGGAGATACAAGCTAATTTTGTACTATGCGTTATTTCTTCTCGTAAAGAGTTTCCAATGCGTACGTATATGTCTTTACTCTGCAAAACTGTATTTCCTTATGAAGTGGTATTCTTACATATCCTTTCGAGAGAAAACTGTCCTGTGCCTTCTCTTTTGAGGCTACACACTCAGACATACACGCAACATGAAAGCTTTTCGACTTACAACGTGTTGTTTAGGAAAAACAAGATAATTTCGCACGATGCGGGATTTCCTTAAAACGTGATTTTCTGAAAAATTTTGACGAAAGAAAATTCTCCTTTTGGTTCTCTTTAGATGCTACATGTTAAGACGTACACGCCACAACAATTCTTTTCGAGATACAACGTGTAGTTTTGGAGATACAAGCTAATTTTGTACTATGCGTTATTTCTTCTCGTAAAGAGTTTCCAATGCGTACGTATATGTCTTTACTCTGCAAAACTGTATTTCCTTATGAAGTGGTATTCTTACATATCCTTTCGAGAGAAAACTGTCCTGTGCCTTCTCTTTTGAGGCTACACACTCAGACATACACGCAACATGAAAGCTTTTCGACTTACAACGTGTTGTTTAGGAAAAACAAGATAATTTCGCACGATGCGGGATTTCCTTAAAACGTGATTTTCTGAAAAATTTTGACGAAAGAAAATTCTCCTTTTGGTTCTCTTTAGATGCTACATGTTAAGACGTACACGCCACAACAATTCTTTTCGAGATACAACTTGTAGTTTTGGAGATACAAGCTAATTTTTTACTATGCGTTATTTCTTCTCGTAAAGAGTTTCCAATGCGTACGTATATGTCTTTACTCTGCAAAACTGTATTTCCTTATGAAGTGGTATTCTTACATATCCTTTCGAGAGAAAACTGTCCTGTGCCTTCTCTTTTGAGGCTACACACTTAGACATACACGCAACATGAAAGCTTTTCGACTTACAACGTGTTGTTTAGGAAAAACAAGATAATTTCGCACGATGCGGGATTTCCTTAAAACGTGATTTTCTGAAAAATTTTGACGAAAGAAAATTCTCCTTTTTGTTCTCTTTAGATGCTACATGTTAAGACGTACACGCCACAACAATTCTTTTCGAGATACAACGTGTAGTTTTGGAGATACAAGCTAATTTTGTACTATGCGTTATTTCTTCTCGTAAAGAGTTTCCAATGCGTACGTATATGTCTTTACTCTGCAAAACTGTATTTCCTTATGAAGTGGTATTCTTACATATCCTTTCGAGAGAAAACTGTCCTGTGCCTTCTCTTTTGAGGCTACACACTTAGACATACACGCAACATGAAAGCTTTTCGACTTACAACGTGTTGTTTAGGAAAAACAAGATAATTTCGCACGATGCAGGATTTCCTTAAAACGTGATTTTCTGAAAAATTTTGACGAAAGAAAATTCTCCTTTTGGTTCTCTTTAGATGCTACATGTTAAGACGTACACGCCACAACAATTCTTTTCGAGATACAACGTGTAGTTTTGGAGATACAAGCTAATTTTGTACTATGCGTTATTTCTTCTCGTAAAGAGTTTCCAATGCGTACGTATATGTCTTTACTCTGCAAAACTGTATTTCCTTATGAAGTGGTATTCTTACATATCCTTTTGAGAGAAAACTGTCCTGTGCCTTCTCTTTTGAGGCTACACACTTAGAAATACACGCAACATGAAAGCTTTTCGACTTACAACGTGTTGTTTAGGAAAAACAAGATAATTTCGCACGATGCGGGATTTCCTTAAAACGTGATTTTCTGAAAAATTTTGACGAAAGAAAATTCTCCTTTTGGTTCTCTTTAGATGCTACATGTTAAGACGTACACGCCACAACAATTCTTTTCGAGATACAACGTGTAGTTTTGGAGATACAAGCTAATTTTGTACTATGCGTTATTTCTTCTCGTAAAGAGTTTCCAATGCGTACGTATATGTCTTTACTCTGCAAAACTGTATTTCCTTATGAAGTGGTATTCTTACATATCCTTTCGAGAGAAAACTGTCCTGTGCCTTCTCTTTTGAGGCTACACACTTAGACATACACGCAACATGAAAGCTTTTCGACTTACAACGTGTTGTTTAGGAAAAACAAGATAATTTCGCACGATGCGGGATTTCCTTAAAACGTGATTTTCTGAAAAATTTTGACGAAAGAAAAATCTCCTTTTGGTTCTCTTTAGATGCTACATGTTAAGACGTACACGCCACAACAATTCTTTTCGAGATACAACGTGTAGTTTTGGAGATACAAGCTAATTTTGTACTATGCGTTATTTCTTCTCGTAAAGAGTTTCCAATGCGTTCGTATATGTCTTTACTCTGCAAAACTGTATTTCCTTATGAAGTGGTATTCTTACATATCCTTTCGAGAGAAAACTGTCCTGTGCCTTCTCTTTTGAGGCAACACACTCAGACATACACGCAACATGAAAGCTTTTCGACTTACAACGTGTTGTTTAGGAAAAACAAGATAATTTCGCACGATGCGGGATTTCCTTAAAACGTGATTTTCTGAAAAATTTTGACGAAAGAAAATTCTCCTTTTGGTTCTCTTTAGATGCTACATGTTAAGACGTACACGCCACAACAATTCTTTTCGAGATACAACCTGTAGTTTTGGAGATACAAGCTAATTTTGTACTATGCGTTATTTCTTCTCGTAAAGAGTTTCCAATGCGTACGTATATGTCTTTACTCTGCAAAACTGTATTTCCTTATGAAGTGGTATTCTTACATATCCTTTCGAGAGAAAACTGTCCTGTGCCTTCTCTTTTGAGGCTACACACTCAGACATACACGCAACATGAAAGCTTTTCGACTTACAACGTGTTGTTTAGGAAAAACAAGATAATTTCGCACGATGCGGGATTTCCTTAAAACGTGATTTTCTCAAAAATTTTGACGAAAGAAAATTCTCCTTTTGGTTCTCTTTAGATGCTACATGTTAAGACGTACACGCCACAACAATTCTTTTCGAGATACAACGTGTAGTTTTGGAGATACAAGCTAATTTTGTACTATGCGTTATTTCTTCTCGTAAAGAGTTTCCAATGCGTACGTATATGTCTTTACTCTGCAAAACTGTATTTCCTTATGAAGTGGTATTCTTACATATCCTTTCGAGAGAAAACTGTCCTGTGCCTTCTCTTTTGAGGCTACACACTCAGACATACACGCAACATGAAAGCTTTTCGACTTACAACGTGTTGTTTAGGAAAAACAAGATAATTTCGCACGATGCGGGATTTCCTTAAAACGTGATTTTCTGAAAAATTTTGACGAAAGAAAATTCTCCTTTTGGTTCTCTTTAGATGCTACATGTTAAGACGTACACGCCACAACAATTCTTTTCGAGATACAACGTGTAGTTTTGGAGATACAAGCTAATTTTGTACTATGCGTTATTTCTTCTCGTAAAGAGTTTCCAATGCGTACGTATATGTCTTTACTCTGCAAAACTGTATTTCCTTATGAAGTGGTATTCTTACATATCCTTTCGAGAGAAAACTGTCCTGTGCCTTCTCTTTTGAGGCTACACACTTAGACATACACGCAACATGAAAGCTTTTCGACTTACAACGTGTTGTTTAGGAAAAACAAGATAATTTCGCACGATGCGGGATTTCCTTAAAACGTGATTTTCTGAAAAATTTTGACGAAAGAAAATTCTCCTTTTGGTTCTCTTTAGATGCTACATGTTAAGACGTACACGCCACAACAATTCTTTTCGAGATACAACGTGTAGTTTTGGAGATACAAGCTAATTTTGTACTATGCGTTATTTCTTCTCGTAAAGAGTTTCCAATGCGTACGTATATGTCTTTACTCTGCAAAACTGTATTTCCTTATGAAGTGGTATTCTTACATATCCTTTCGAGAGAAAACTGTCCTGTGCCTTCTCTTTTGAGGCTACACACTTAGACATACACGCAACATGAAAGCTTTTCGACTTACAACGTGTTGTTTAGGAAAAACAAGATAATTTCGCACGATGCGGGATTTCCTTAAAACGTGATTTTCTGAAAAATTTTGACGAAAGAAAATTCTCCTTTTGGTTCTCTTTAGATGCTACATGTTAAGACGTACACGCCACAACAATTCTTTTCGAGATACAACGTGTAGTTTTGGAGATACAAGCTAATTTTGTACTATGCGTTATTTCTTCTCGTAAAGAGTTTCCAATGCGTACGTATATGTCTTTACTCTGCAAAACTGTATTTCCTTATGAAGTGGTATTCTTACATATCCTTTCGAGAGAAAACTGTCCTGTGCCTTCTCTTTTGAGGCTACACACTTAGACATACACGCAACATGAAAGCTTTTCGACTTACAACGTGTTGTTTAGGAAAAACAAGATAATTTCGCACGATGCGGGATTTCCTTAAAACGTGATTTTCTGAAAAATTTTGACGAAAGAAAATTCTCCTTTTGGTTCTCTTTAGATGCTACATGTTAAGACGTACACGCCACAACAATTCTTTTCGAGATACAACGTGTAGTTTTGGAGATACAAGCTAATTTTGTACTATGCGTTATTTCTTCTCGTAAAGAGTTTCCAATGCGTACGTATATGTCTTTACTCTGCAAAACTGTATTTCCTTATGAAGTGGTATTCTTACATATCCTTTCGAGAGAAAACTGTCCTGTGCCTTCTCTTTTGAGGCTACACACTTAGACATACACGCAACATGAAAGCTTTTCGACTTACAACGTGTTGTTTAGGAAAAACAAGATAATTTCGCACGATGCGGGATTTCCTTAAAACGTGATTTTCTGAAAAATTTTGACGAAAGAAAATTCTCCTTTTGGTTCTCTTTAGATGCTACATGTTAGGACGTACACGCCACAACAATTCTTTTCGAGATACAACGTGTAGTTTTGGAGATACAAGCTAATTTTGTACTATGCGTTATTTCTTCTCGTAAAGAGTTTCCAATGCGTACGTATATGTCTTTACTCTGCAAAACTGTATTTCCTTATGAAGTGGTATTCTTACATATCCTTTCGAGAGAAAACTGTCCTGTGCCTTCTCTTTTGAGGCTACACACTCAGACATAAACGCAACATGAAAGCTTTTCGACTTACAACGTGTTGTTTAGGAAAAACAAGATAATTTCGCACGATGCGGGATTTCCTTAAAACGTGATTTTCTGAAAAATTTTGACGAAAGGAAATTCTCCTTTTGGTTCTCTTTAGATGCTACATGTTAAGACGTACACGCCACAACAATTCTTTTCGAGATACAACGTGTAGTTTTGGAGATACAAGCTAATTTTGTACTATGCGTTATTTCTTCTCGTAAAGAGTTTCCAATGCGTACGTATATGTCTTTACTCTGCAAAACTGTATTTCCTTATGAAGTGGTATTCTTACATATCCTTTCGAGAGAAAACTGTCCTGTGCCTTCTCTTTTCAGGCTACACACTCAGACATACACGCAACATGAAAGCTTTTCGACTTACAACGTGTTGTTTAGGAAAAACAAGATAATTTCGCACGATGCGGGATTTCCTTAAAACGTGATTTTCTGAAAAATTTTGACGAAAGAAAATTCTCCTTTTGGTTCTCTTTAGATGCTACATGTTAAGACGTACACGCCACAACAATTCTTTTCGAGATACAACGTGTAGTTTTGGAGATACAAGCTAATTTTGTACTATGCGTTATTTCTTCTCGTAAAGAGTTTCCAATGCGTACGTATATGTCTTTACTCTGCAAAACTGTATTTCCTTATGAAGTGGTATTCTTACATATCCTTTCGAGAGAAAACTGTCCTGTGCCTTCTCTTTTGAGGCTACACACTTAGACATACACGCAACATGAAAGCTTTTCGACTTACAACGTGTTGTTTAGGAAAAACAAGATAATTTCGCACGATGCGGGATTTCCTTAAAACGTGATTTTCATAACGTGGTATCCTTACATATTCTTTCGAGAGAAAGCTCTCCTGTGCGTTCTCTTTTAAGGCTACACGCTTAGACATACACGTAACACCAAAGCTTTCGAGTTACAACGTGTTGTTTAGGAAAAACAAGATAATTTCGCAAGATGCGGGATTTCCTTAAAATGTGGTTTTCTGACAAATTTTGACGAAAGAAAATTATCCTGTGGGTTCTCTTTTGAGGCTACAAGTTTAGACGTACACACCACACCAAATCTTTTCAAGTTATAACGTGTTGTTTAGGAGATACAAACTAATTTTGTAAGATGCCTTATTTCTTCTCGTAAAGTTTTAAGTTTTTCCAATAAGTACGTATTTGTCTTTACTCTGCAACACTGTATTTCCTTATAACGTGGTATTCTTACATATTCTTTCGAGAGAAAACTCTCCTGGGCATTCTCCTTTGAGGTTACAAGCTTAGACATACACGCAACACCAAAGCTTTTCGAGTTAAAACGTTTTGTTTAGGAAAAACAAGATAATTTCTCACGATGCGGAATTTCCTTTATACGTGGTTTTCTGACAAATTTTGACCAAAGAAAATTCGCCTATGGGTTCTCTTTTGAGGCTACACGTTTAGACGTACAGGCCACACCAAATCTTTTTAAGTTACAACGTGTTCTTTAGGAGATACAAACTAATTTTTTAAGATGCCTTATTTCTTCTCGTAAGGTTTAAGTTTTTCCAATAAGTACGTATTTGTCTTTACTCTGCAACACTGTATTTCCTTATAACGTGGTATTCTTACATATTCTTTCGAGAGAAAACTCTCCTGTGCGTTCTCTTTTGAGGCTACACGCTTAGACATACACGCAACACCAAAGCTTTTCGAGTTAAAACGTTTGGTTTAGAAAAAACAAGATAATTTCGCACTATGCGGGATTTCCTTAATACGTGGTTTTCTGACATATTTTGACCAAAGAAAATTCTCCTATGGGTTCTCTTTTCAGGCTACACGTTTAGACGTACAGGCCACACCAAATCTTTTTAAGTTACAACGTGTTGTTTAGGAGATACAAGCTAATTTCTTACGATGCGTTATTTCTTCTCGTAAAGTTTTTTCCAATATGTAAGTATTTGTCTTTACTCTGCAACACTGTATTTCCTAAAAACGTGGTATTCTTACACATTCTTTCGAGAAAAATCTCTCCTTTGCGTTCTCTTTTGAGGCTACACGCTTAGACATACACGCAACACCAAAGCTTTTCGAGTTACAACGTGTTGTTTAGGAAAAACAAGATAATTTCGCACGATGCGGGATTTCCTTAAAACATGGTTTTCTGACAAATTTTGACGAAAGAAAATACTCCTGTGGGTTCTCTTTTGAGGCTACACATTTAGACGTACATGCCACACCAAATCATTTCGAGTTACAACGTGTTGTTTAGGAGAAACAAGCTAATTTTTTACGATGCGTTATTTCTTCTCATAAAGTTTTAGTGTTTCCATTACGTACATATTTGCCTTTACTCTGCAACACTGTATTTCCTTATAACGTGGTATTCTTGCATATTCTTTCGAGAGAAAACTCTCCTGTGCGTTCTCCTTTGAGGCTACATGCTTAAACATTCACGCAACACCAAAGCTTTTCGATTTATAACGTGTTGTTTAGGAAAAACAAGATAATTTCGCAAGATGCGGGATTTCCTTAAAACGTGGTTTTCTGACAAATTTTGACGAAATAAAACTCTCCTGTGGGTACTCTTTTGAGGCTACACGTTTAGACGTGCACCCCACACCAAATCTTTTCGAGTTACAACGAGTTGTTTAGGACATACAAGCTAATTTTGCCAGATGCGTTATTTCTCTCATAAAGTGTTTCCAATATGTACGTATTTGTCTTTACTCTGCAACACTGTATTTCCTTATAACGTGGTATCCTTACGTATTCTTTCGAGAGAAAACTCTCCTGTGCGTTCTCTTTTGAGGCTACACGCTTAGACATACACGCAACACCAAAGCATTTCGAGTTAAAACGTTTTGTTTAGGAAAAACAAGATAATTTCGCAAGATGCGGGATTTCCTTAAAACGTGGTTTTCTGACAAATTTTGACGAAAGAAAATTATCCTGTGGGTTCTCTTTTGAGGCTACAAGTTTAGACGTACACACCACACCAAATCTTTCAAGTTATAACGTGTTGTTTAGGAGATACAAACTAATTTTGTAAGATGCCTTATTTCTTCTCGTAAAGTTTAAGTTTTTCCAATAAGTACGTATTTGTCTTTACTCTGCAACACTGTATTTCCTTATAACGTGGTATTCTTACATATTCTTTCGAGAGAAAACTCTCCTGGGCATTCTCCTTTGAGGTTACAGGCTTAGACATACACGCAACACCAAAGCTTTTCGAGTTAAAACGTTTTGTTTAGGAAAAACAAGATAATTTCGCACGATGCGGAATTTCCTTAATACGTGGTTTTCTGACAAATTTTGACCAAAGAAAATTCGCCTATGGGTTCTCTTTTGAGGCTACACGTTTAGACGTACAGGCCACACCAAATCTTATTAAGTTACAACGTGTTGTTTAGGAGATACAAGCTAATTTTGTACGATGCGTTATTTCTTCTCTTAAGTTTAAGTTTTTCCAATAAGTACATATTTGTCTTTACTCTGCAACACTGTATTTCCTTATAACGTGGTATTCTTACATATTCTTTCGAGAGAAAACTCTCCTGTGCGTTCTCTTTTGAGGCTACACGCTTAGACATACACGCAACACCAAAGCTTTTCGAGTTTAAACGTTTTGTTTAAGAAAAACAAGATAATTTCGCAGAATGCGGGTTTTCCTTAAAACGTGGTTTTCTGACAAATTTTGATGAAAGAAAATTTTCCTGTGGGTTCTCTTTTGAGGCTACTCGTTTAGACATACACACCACACCAAATCTTTTCGAGTTATAATGTGTTGTTTAGGAGATACAAACTAATTTTGTAAGATGCCTTATTTCTTCTCGTAAGGTTTAAGTTTTTCCAATAAGTACGTATTTGTCTTTACTCTGCAACACTGTATTTCCTTATAACGTGGTATTCTTACATATTCTTTCGAGAGAAAACTCTCCTGTGTCTTCTCTTTTGAGGCTACACGCTTAGACATACACGCAACATGAAAGCTTTTCGAGTTAAAACGTTTGGTTTAGGAAAAACAAGATAATGTCGCACTATGCGGGATTTCCTTAATACATGGTTTTCTGACAAATTTTGACCAAAGAAAATTCTCCTATGGGTTCTCTTTTCAGGCTACACGTTTAGACGTACAGGCCACACCAAATCTTTTTATGTTACAACGTGTTGTTTAGGAGATACAAGCTAATTTCTTACGATGCGTTATTTCTTCTCGTAAAGTTTTTCCAAGACGTAAGTATTTTTCTTTACTCTGCAACACTGTATTTCCTAATAACGTGGTATTCTTACATATTCTTTCGAGAAAAAACTCTCCTGTGCGTTCTCTTTTGAGGCTACATGCTTAGACATACACGCAACACCAAAGCTTTTCGAGTTACAACGTGTTGTTTAGGAAAAACAAGATATTTTTGCACGATGCGGGATTTCCTTAAAACGTGGTTTTCTGACAAATTTTGACGAAAGAAAATACTCCTGTGGGTTCTCTTTTGAGGCTACACATTTAGACGTACACACCACACCAAATCTTTTCGAGTTACAACGTGTTGTTTAGGAGAAACAAGCTAATTTTTCTATGATGCGTTATTTCTTCTCATAAAGTTTAAGTGTTTCCATTACGTACATATTTGCCTTTACTCTGCAACACTGTATTTCCTTATAACGTGGTATTCTTGCATATTCTTTCGAGAGAAAACTCTCCTGTGCGTTCTCCTTTGAGGCTACATGCTTAGACATTCACGCAACACCAAAGCTTTTCGAGTTACAACGTGTTGTTTAGGAAAAACAAGATAATTTCGCAAGATGCGGGATTTCCTTAAAACGTGGTTTTCTGACAAATTTTGACAAAATAAAACTCTCCTGTGGGTACTCTTGTGAGGCTACACGTTTAGACGTACAAGCCACACCAAATCCTTTCAAGTTACAACGTGTTGTTTAGGAGATACAAGCTAATTTTGTACGATGCGTTATTTCTTCTCCTAAAGTTTTAGTTTTTCCAGTAAGTACGTATTTGTCTTTACTCTGCAACACTGTATTTCCTTATAACGTGGTATTCTTACATATTCTTTCGAGAGAAAACTCTCCTGTGCGTTCTCTTTTGAGGCTACACGCTTAGACATACACGCAACACCAAAGCATTTCGAGTTAAAACGTTTTGTTTAGGAAAAACAAGATAATTTCGCACGATGCGGGATTTCATTAATACGTGGTTTTCTGACAAATTTTGACCAAAGAAAATTCTCCTATGGCTTCTTTCTTCAGGCTACACGTTTAGACGTACAGGCCACACCAAATCTTTTTAAGTTGCAACGTGTTGTTTAGTAGATACAAGCTAATTTTGTACGATGCGTTATTTCTTCTCGTAAAGTTTTTCCAATACATAAGTATTTGTCTTTACTCTGCAACACTGTATTTCCTAATAACGTGGTATTCTTACATATTCTTTCGAGAAAAAACTCTCCTTTGCGTTCTCCTTTGAGGCTACACGCTTACACATACACGCAACACCAAAGCTTTTCGAGTTACAACGTGTTGTTTAGGAGATACAAGCTAATTTCTTACGATGCGTTATTTCTTCTCGTAAAGTTTTTCCAAGACGTAAGTATTTGTCTTTACTCTGCAACATTGTATTTCCTAATAACGTGGTATTCTTACATATTCTTTCGAGAAAAAACTCTCCTTTGCGTTCTCTTTTGAGGCTACACGCTTAGACATACACGCAACACCAAAGCTTTTCGAGTTACAACGTGTTGTTTAGGAAAAACAAGATAATTTCGCATGATGCGGGATTTCCTTAAAACGTGGTTTTCTGACAAATTTTGACGAAAGAAAATACTCCGTGGGTTCTCTTTTGAGGCTACACATTTAGACGTACACGCCACAGCAAATCTTTTCGAGTTACAACGTGTTGTTTAGGAGAAACAAGCTAATTTTTTTACGATGCGTTATTTCTTCTCATAAAGTTTAAGTGTTTCCATTATGTACTTATTTGCCTTTACTCTGCAACACTGTATTTCCTTATAACGTGGTATTCTTGCATATTCTTTCGAGAGAAAACTCGCCTGTGCGTTCTCCTTTGAGGCTACATGCTTAGACATTCACGCAACACCAAATCTTTTCGAGTTACAACGTGTTGTTTAGGAGATACAAGCTAATTTTTTTACGATGCGTTATTTCTTCTCATAAAGTTTAAGTGTTTCCATTACGTACATATTTGCCTTTACTCTGCAACACTGTATTTCCTTATAACGTGGTATTTTTGCATATTCTTTCGAGAGAAAACTCTCCTGTGCGTTCCCCTTTGAGGCTACATGCTTAGACATACACGCAACACCAAAGCTTTTCGAGTTACAACGTGTTTTTTAGGAAAAACAAGATAATTTCACACGATGCGGGATTTCTTTAAAACGTGGTTTTCTGACAAATTTTGACGAAAGAAAATTATCCTGTGGGTTCTCTTTTTAGGCTACACGTTTAGACGTACACACCACACCAAATCTTTTCGAGTTATAACGTGTTGTTTAGGAGATACAAACTAATTTTGTAAGATGCCTTATTTCTTCTCGTAAAGTTTAAGTTTTTCCAATATGTACGTATTTGTCTTTACTCTGCAACACTGTATTTCCTTATAACGTTGTATTCTTACACATTCTTTCGAGAGAAAACTCTCCTGTGCGTTCTCTTTTGAGGCTATACGCTTTGACATACACGCAACACCAAAGTTTTTCGAGTTACAATGTGTTGTTTAGGAAAAACAAGATAATTTAGCATGATGCGGGATTTCCTTAAAACGTGGTTTTCTGACAAATTTTGACGAAAGAAAATACTCCTGTGGGTTCTCTTTTGAGGCTACACATTTAGACGTGCCCGAGACACTAAATCTTGTCGAGTTACAACGTGTTGTTTAAGAGATACAAGCTAATTTTTTTACGATGCATTATTTCTTCTCATAAAGTTTAAGTGTTTCCATTATGTAAATATTTGGCTTTACTCTGCAACACTGTATTTCCTTATAACGAGGTATTCTTGCATACTCTTTCGAGAGAAAACTCTCCTGTGCGGTCTCCTTTGAGGCTACATGCTTAGACATACACTCAACTCCAAAGCTTTTCGAGTTACAACATGTTGTTTAGGAAAAACAACATAATTTCGCACGATGCGGGATTTCCTTAAAACGTGGTTTTCTGACAAATTTTGACCAAATAAAACTCTCCTGTGTGTACTATTTTGAGGCTACACTTTTAGACGTACACGCCACACCAAATCTTTTCGAGTTACAACCTGTTGTTTAGGAGATACAAGCTAATTTTTTACGATGCGTTATTTCTTCTCGTAAAGTGTTTCCAATAAGTACGTATTTGTCTTTACTCTGCAACACGGTATTTCCTTAATACGTGGATTTCTTACATATTCTTTCGAGAGAAAACTCTCCTGTGCGTTCTCTTTTGAGGGTACACGCTTAAACATACACGCAACACCAAAGCTTTTCGAGTTACAATGTGTTGTTTATGAAGAACAAGATAATTTCTCACGATGCGTGATTTCCTTAAAACGTGGTTTTCTGACAAATTTTGAAGAACGAAAATTGTCCTGTGGTTCTCTTTTGAGGCTACACCTTTAGACGTACACGCCACACCAAATCTTTTCGAGTTACAACGTGTTGTTTAGGAGATACAAGCTAATTTTGTACGATGCTTTATTTCATCTCGTAAAGTTTAAGGGTTTCCAATACGTAAGTATTTGTCTTTATTCTGCAACACTGTACTTCCTTATAACGTGGTATTCTCACATATTCTTTCGAGAGAAAACTCTCCTGTGTGTTCTCTTTTGAGGCTACACGCTTAGACATACACGCATCACCAAAGATTTTCGAGTTACTACGTGTTGTTTAGGAAAAACAAGATAATTTCACACGATGCTGGATTTCCTTAAAACGTGCTTTTCTGAAACTTTGACGAAAGAAAATTCTCCTATGGGTTCTCTTTTGAGGCTACAAGTTTAGATGTACACGCCACACCAAATCTTTTCGAGTTACAAAGTGTTGTTTAGGAGATACGAGCTAATTGTGTACGATGCTGTATTTCATCTCGTAAAGTTTAAGGGTTTCCAATACGTACGTATTTTTCTTTACTCTGCAACACTGTATTTCCTTATAACGTGGTATTCTTACATATTCTTTTGAGAGAAAACTCCCCTGTGTGTTCTCTTTTAAGGCTACACGCTGAGACATACACGCAGCACCAAAGGATTTCGAGTTACTATGTGTTGTTTAGGAAAAACAAGATAATTTCGCACGATGTAGGATTTCCTTAATACGTGGTTTTGTGACAAATTTGACCAAAGAAAATTCTCCAGTGTGTTCTCTTATTGAGGCTACACGTTTAGACGTACCTGCCACACCAAACATTTTCGAGTTACAACGTGTTGTTTAGGAGATACAAGCTAATTTTTTATGATGCGTTATTTCTTCACGTAAAGTGTTTCCAATACGTACATATTTGTCTTTACTCTGCAACACTGTATTTCCTTATAACCTGGTATTCTTACTTATTTTTTTGAGTGAAAACTCTCCTGTGTGTTCTCTTTTGAGGCTACACACTGAGACATACACGCAACACCCAAGCTTTTTGAGTTACAACGTGTTGTTTAGGAAAAACAAGATAATTTCGCAGGATGCGGGATTTCGTTAAAACCTTGTTTTCTGACCAATTTTGACGAAAGAAAATTCTCCAGTGGGTTCTCTTTTGAGGCTAAACTTTTAGACATACACGCCAAACTAAATGTTTTCGAGTTTCCACTTGTTGTTTAGGAGATACAAGCTAATATTGTGTGATGCTTAATTTCTTCTCGTAATGTGTTTCCAATATGTACGTATTTGTCTTTACTCTGCAACACTGTATTTCCTTATAACGTTGAATTCTTACATGTTCTAATGAGAGAAAACTCTCCTGTGCATTCTCTTTTGAGGCTACACGCTTAGACATACACGCAACACCAAAGCTTTTCGAGTTACCACTTGTTGTTTAGGAAAAACAAGATAATTTCGCACGATGCGGTATTTCCTTAAAACGTGGTTTTCTGACAAATTTTGACGAAAGAAAATTCTCCTTTGTGTTCTCCTTTGAGGCTACACGTTTAGACATACACGCCAAACCAAATCTTTTCGACTTACCATGTGTTGTTTAGGAGATACAAGCTAATTTTGTTCGATGCGTTATTTCTTCTCGTAAAATATTCCCAATATGTAAATATTTGTCTTTACTCTGCAACACTGTATTTCCTTATAACGTGGTATTCTTACATATTCTTTCGAGAGAAAACTATCTTGTGCGTTCCGTTTTGAGGCTACACACTTAGACATACAGGCAACACCAAAGCTTTTCGAGTTACAACGTGTTGTTAATGAATAAAAAGATAATTTCGCACGATGCGGGATTTATTTAAAACGTGGTTTTCTGAAAAATTTGACAAAGGAAAATTCTTCTGTGGGATTTCCTTTTGAGGCTACACGTATAGACGTACACGTCACACCAAATCTTTTCGAGTTACAACGTGTTGTTTAGGAGATACAAGCTAATTTTGTACGATGCATTATTTCTTCTCGTAAAGTGTTTCCAATATGTACTTATTTGCCTTTAGTCTACAAAATTGTATTTCTTTATAACGTGGTATTCTTACATATTCCTTCGAGAGAAAACTCTCCTGTGCCTTCTCTTTTGAGGCTCCACGCTTAGACATACACGCAACACCAAAGCTTTTCGAGTTACAACATGTTGTTTAGGAAAAAGAAGATGATTTCGCACGATGCGGGATTTCCTTAAAATGTGGTGTTCTGAAAAATTTTAACGAAAGAAAATTCTTCTCTGGGTTCTTTTTGAGGCTACACGTTTAGACGTACACGCCACACCAAATCTTTTCTAGGTACAACCTTTTGTTTAGGAGATACAAGCTAATTTTGTACGATGCTTTATTTCATCTCGTAAAGTTTAAGGGTTTCCAATACGTAAGTATTTGTCATTATTCTGCAACAGTGGACTTCCTTATAACGTGGTATTCTCACATATTCTTTCGAGAGAAAAGTCTCCTGTGTGTTCTCTTATGAGGCTACACGCTTAGACATACACGCAACACCAAAGCTTTTCGAGTTACAATGCGTTGTTTAGGAAAAACAAGATAATTTCGCACGATGCGGGATTTCCTTAATATGTGGTTTTCTGACAAATTTTGACCAAATAAAACTCTCCTGTGTGTACTCTTTTGAGGCTACACGTTTAGACGTACATGCCACACCAAATCCTTTCGAGTTACCACGTGTTGTTTAGGAGATACACGCCAATTTTGTATGATGCGTTATTTCTTCTCGTAAAGTGTTTCCAATATGTACGTATTTGTCTTTACTCTGCAACACTGTATTTCCTTATAACGTTGTATTCTTACATGTCTTTCGAGAGAAAACTCTCTTGTGCATTGTCTTTAGAGGAAACATGCTCAGTCATACACGCAACAACAACGTTTTCGAGTTACAACCTGTTGTTTAGGAAAAACAAGATAATTTTGCACGATGCGGGATTTCCTTAAAACGTGTTTTTTGACATATTTTGACGAAAGAAAATTCTCCTGTGGTTTCTGTTTTGAGGCTACACGTGTAGACGTACAAGCCACACCAAATATTTTCGAGTTACAACGTGTTCTTTAGGAGATACAAGCAAATATTGTACGATGCGTTATTTCTTCCCTAAAGTGTTTCCAATATGTACTTATTTGTCTTTACTCTGCAACACTGTATTTTCTTATAACGTGGTATTCTTACATATTCTTTCTAGGGAAAACTCTCCTGTGGATTCTCTTTTGAGGCTACACGCTTAGACAAACAAGGAACGCCAAAGCTTTTCGAGTTGCAACGTGTTGTTTAGGAAAAACAAGATAATTTCTCACGATGCAAGATTTCCATAAAACGTGGATTTCTGACAAATTTTGACGAAAGAAAGTTCTCCTGTGGGTTCTCTTTTGAGGCTACACGTGTAGAGGTATGAGCCACACCAAATCTTTTCGAGTTAAAACCTGTTGTTTAGGAGATACAAGCTAATTTTGTATTATGCTTTATTTCTTCTCTTAAAGTGTTTCCAATACGTACGTAATTGTCTTTACTCTGCAACACTGTATTTCCTTATAACGTGGTATTCTTACATATTCTTTCGAGAGAAAACTCTCCTGTGCATTCTCTTTTGAGGCTACACACTTAGATATACACGCAACACCAAAGCTTTTCGAGTTAGAACTTGTTGTTTAGGGAAAACAAGATAATTTCGCACGATGCGAGATTTCCTTAAAACGTGTTTTCTGACAAATTTTGATGAAAGAATATTCTCCTGTCGGTTCTCGTTTGAGGCTACACTTTTAGACGTACATGTCACACCAAATCTTTTCGAGTTACAACGTGTTGTTTAGGAGATACAAGCTACTTTTTTAAGATGCGTTATTTCTTCTCGTAAAGTGTTTCCAATATGTACTTATTTGTCTTTACTCTGCAAAATTGTATTTCCTTTTAACGTGGTATTCTTACATATTCTTTCGAGAGAAAAGTCTCCTGTACCTTCTCTTTGGAGGCTCCACGCTTACACATACACGCAACACCAAAGCTTTTCGAGTTACAACATGTTGTTTAGGAAAAAGATGATTTCGTACGATGAGGGATTTCCTTAAAACGTGGTTTTCTGAAAAATTTTGAAGGAAGAAAATTCTCCTGTGGGTTCTCTTTTGATGCTACACATTTACACGTACATGCCACACCAAATCTTTTCTAGGTACAACCTTTTGTTTAGGAGATACAAGCTAATTTTCTACGATGTGTTCTTTTCATAAAGTATCTCCAATACGTACATATTTGTCTTTACTCTGCAACATTGTATTTCCTTATAACGTGGTATTTTTACATATTCTTTCGAGAGAAAACTATCCTGTGCGTTCCCTTTTGAGGCTACACACTGAGACATACAGGCAACACCAAAGCTTTTCGAGTTACAACGTGTTGTTTATGAAAAACAAGATAATTTCGCACGATGCAGGATTTCCTTAAAACGTGGTTTTCTGACAAATTTTGAAGAAAGAAAATTCTCCTGTCGGTTCTCTTTTGAGGCTACACGTTTAGACGTATACGACACGCCAAATCCTTTCGAGTTACCACGTGTTGTTTAGGAGATACACGCTAATTTTGTATGATGCGTTATTTCTTCTCGTAAAGTGTTTCCAATATGTACGTATTTGTCTTTACTCTGCAACACTGTATTTCCTTATAACGTTGTATTCTTACATGTTCTTTCGAGAGAAAACTCTCTTGTGCATTGTCTTTAGAGGCAACATGCTCAGACATACACGCAACAACAAAGCTTTTCGAGTTAAAACGTGTTGTTTAGGAAAACAAGATAATTTTGCACGATGCGGGATTTCCTTAAAACGTGTTTTTTTGACAAATTTTGACGAAAGAAAATTCTCCTGTGGTTTCTGTTTTGAGGCTACACGTGTAGACGTACGAGCCACACCAAATATTTTCGAGTTACAACGTGTTGTTTAGGAGATACAAGCAAATATTGTACGATGCATTATTTCTTCCCTAAAGTGTTTCCAATATGTACTTATTTGTCTTTACTCTGCAACACTGTATTTTCTTATAACGTGGTATTCTTACATATTCTTTCTAGGGAAAACTCTCCTGTGCATTCACTTTTGAGGCTACACGCTTAGACAAACAAGCAACGCCAAAGCTTTTCGAGTTACAACGTGTTGTTTAGGAAAAACAAGATAATTTCGCAGGATGCGAGATTTCCATAAAACGTGGTTTTCTGACAAATTTTGACGAAAGAAAGTTCTCCTGTGGGTTCTCTTTTGAGGCAACACATGTAGAGGTACGAGCCACACCAAATCTTTTCGAATTATAACCTGTTGTTTAGGAGATACAAGCTAATTTTGTATTATGCTTTATTACTTCTCTTAAAGTGTTTCCAATACGTACGTAGTTGTCTTTACTCTGCAACACTGTATTTCCTTATAATGTGGTATTCTTACATATTCTTTCGAGAGAAAACTCTCCTGTGCATTCTCTTTTGAGGCTACACGCTTAGACATACACGCAACACCAAAGCTTTTCGTGTTGCAATGTGTTGTTTAGGAAAAACAAGATAATTTTTCACGATGCGAGAGTTCCTTAAAACGTGTTTTCTGACAAATTTTGATGAAAGAAAATTCTCCTGTGGGTTCTCGTTTGAGGCTACACATTTAGACGTACACGTCACACTGAATCTTTTCGAGTTACAACGTGTTGTTTAGGAGATACAAGCTAATTTTGTACGATGCATTATTTCTTTTTGTAAAGTGTTTCCAATACATGCTTATTTGTCTTTACTCTGCAACACTGTATTTCCTCATAACGTGGTATTCTTACATATTCTTTCGAGAGAAAACTCTCCTGTGCCTTCTCTTTTGAGGCTCCACGCTTACACATACACGCAATACCAAAGCTTTTGGAGTTACAACATTTTGTTTAGAAAAAAGAAGATGATTTCGCATGATGCGGGATATCCTTAAAATGTGGTTTTCTGAAAAAAATTGACGAAAGAAAATTCTCCTGTGGGTTCTCTTTTGAGGCTACACGTTAAGACGTACACGCCGCACCAAATATTTTCGAGTTACAACGTTTGGTTTAGGAGATATAAGCTAATTTTGTACGATGCATTACTTCTTCTCATAAAGTGTTTCCAATATGTAGGTATTTGTTTTTACTCTGCAACACTGTATTTCCTTATAAAGTGGTACTCTTACATATTCTTTTGAGAGAAAACTATCCTGTGCGTTCCCTTTTGAGGCTACACACTGAGACATACAGACAACACCAAAGCTTTTCGAGTTACAACGTGTTGTTTACGAAAAACAAGATAATTTCGCACGATGCAGGATTTCCTTAAAACGTGGTTTTCTGACAAATTTTGAAGAAAGAAAATTCTCCTGTCGGTTCTCCTTTGAGGCTACACGTTTAGACGTACATGCCACACCAAATCCTTTCGAGTTACCACGTGTTGTTTAGGAGATACACGCTAATTTTGTACGATGCGTTATTTCTTCTCGTAAAGTGTTTCTAATATGTACGTATTTGTCTTTACTCTGCAACACTGTATTTCCTTATAACGTTGTATTCTTACATGTTCTTTCGAGAGAAAACTCTCTTGTGCATTGTCTTTAGAGGAAACATGCTCAGACATACACGCAACAACAAAGCTTTTCGAGTTACAACGTGTTGTTTAGGAAAAACAAGATAATTTTGCACGATGCGGGATTTCCTTAAAACGTGGTTTTTTGACAAATTTTGACGAAAGAAAATTCTCCTGTGGTTTCTGTTTTGAGGCTACACGTGTAGACGTACGAGCCACACCAAATATTTTCGAGTTACAACGTGTTGTTTAGGAGATACAAGCAAATATTGTACGATGCGTTATTTCTTCCCTAAAGTGTTTCCAATATGTAATTATTTGTCTTTACTCTGCAATACTGTATTTTCTTATAACGTGGTATTCTTACATATTCTTTCTAGGGAAAACTCTCCTGTGCATTCTCTTTTGAGGCTACACGCTTAGACAAACAAGCAACACAAAAGCTTTTCGAGTTACAACGTGTTGTTTAGGAAAAACAAGATAATTTCGCACGATGCGAGATTTCCAAAAAAAACGTGGTATTCTGACAAATTTTGACGAAAGAAAGTACTCCTGTGGGTTCTCTTTTGAGGCTACGTGTGTAGAGGTATGAGCCACACCAAATCTTTTCGAGTTATAACCTGTTGTTTAGGAGATACAAGCTAATTTTGTATTATGCTTTATTTCTTCTCTTAAAGTGTTTCCAATACGTACGTATTTGTCTTTACTCTGCAACACTGTATTTCCTTATAACGTGGTATTCTTACATTTTCTTTCGAGAGAAAACTCTCCTGTGCATTCTCTTTTGAAGCTACACGCTTAGACATACACGCAACACCAAAGCTTTTCGAGTTAGAACTTGTTGTTTAGGAAAAACAAGATAATTTCGCACGATGCGAAATTTCCTTAAAACGTGGTTTCTGACAAATTTTGATGAAAGAATATTCTCCTGTCGGTTCTCGTTTGAGGCTACACTTTTAGACGTACATGTCACACCAAATCTTTTCGAGTTACAACGTGTTGTTTAGGAGATACAAACTACTTTTTTAAGATGCGTTATTTCTTCTCGTAAAGTGTTTCCAATATGTACTTATTTGTCTTTACTCTGCAAAATTGTATTTCCTTTTAACGTGGTATTCTTACATATTCTTTCGAGAGAAAACTCTCCTGTGCCTTCTCTTTGGAGGCTCCACGTTTACACATACACGCAACACCAAAGCTTTTCGAGTTACAACATGTTGTTTAGGAAAAAGATAATTTCATACGATGAGGGATTTCCTTAAAACGTGGTTTTCTGAAAAATTTTGAAGGAAGAAAATTCTCCTGTGGGTTCTCTTTTGATGCTACACATTTACACGTACATGCCACACCAAATCTTTTCGAGGTACAACCTTTTGTTTAGGAGATACAAGCTAATTTTCTAAGATGTGTTCTTTTCGTAAAGTGTTTCCAATACGTACATATTTGTCTTTACTCTGCAACATTGTATTTCCTTATAACGTGGTATTCTTACATATTCTTTCGAGAGAAAACTATCCTGTGCATTCCCTTTTGAGGCTACACACTGAGACATACAGACAACACCAAAGCTTTTCGAGTTACAACGTGTTGTTTACGAAAAACAAGATAATTTCGCACGATGCAGGATTTCCTTAAAACGTGGTTTTCTGACAAATTTTGAAGAAAGAAAATTCTCCTGTCGGTTCTCCTTTGAGGCTACACGTTTAGACGTACATGCCACACCAAATCCTTTCGAGTTACCACGTGTTGTTTAGGAGATACACGCTAATTTTGTAAGATGCGTTATTTCTTCTCGTAAAGTGTTTCCAATATGTACGTATTTGTCTTTACTCTGCAACACTGTATTTCCTTATAACGTTGTATTCTTACATGTTCTTTCGAGAGAAAACTCTCTTGTGCATTGTCTTTAGAGGAAACATGCTCAGACATACACGCAACAACAAAGCTTTTCGAGTTACAATGTGTTGTTTAGGAAAAACAAGATAATTTTGCACGATGCGGGATTTCCTTAAAACGTGGTTTTTTGACAAATTTTGACGAAAGAAAATTCTCCTGTGGTTTCTGTTTTGAGGCTACACGTGTTGACGTACGAGCCACACCAAATATTTTCGAGTTACACCGTGCTGTTTAGGAGATACAAGCAAATATTGTACGATGCGTTATTTCTTCCCTAAAGTGTTTCCAATATGTACTTATTTGTCTTTACTCTGCAATACTGTATTTTCTTATAACGTGGTATTCTTACATATTCTTTCTAGGGAAAACTCTCCTGTGCATTCTCTTTTGAGGCTACACGCTTAGACAAACAAGCAACGCCAAAGCTTTTCGAGTTACAACGTGTTGTTTAGGAAAATCAAGATAATTTCGCAGGATGCGAGATTTCCATAAAACGTGGTTTTCTGACAAATTTTGACGAAAGAAAGTTCTCCTTTGGGTTCTCTTTTGAGGCAACACGTGTAGAGGTACGAGCCACACCAAATCTTTTCGAATTATAACCTGTTGTTTAAGAGATACAAGCTAATTTTGTATTATGCTTTATTTCTTCTCTTAAAGTGTTTCCAATACGTACGTAGTTGTCTTTACTCTGCAACACTGTATTTCCTTATAATGTGGTATTCTTACATATTCTTTCGAGAGAAAACTCTCCTGTGCATTCTCTTTTGAGGCTACACGCTTAGACATACACGCAACACCAAAGCTTTTTGTGTTGCAATGTGTTGTTTAGGAAAAACAAGATAATTTATCACGATGCGAGATTTCCTTAAAACGTGGTTTCTGACAAATTTTGATGAAAGAAAATTCTCCTGTGGGTTCTCGTTTGAGGCTACACTTTTAGACGTACACGTCACACCGAATCTTTTCGAGTTACAACGTGTTGTTTAGGAGATACAAGCTAATTTTGTAGGATGCATTATTTCTTTTTGTAAAGTGTTTCCAATATGTACTTATTTGTCTTTACTCTGCAACACTGTATTTCCTCATAACGTGGTATTCTTACATATTCTTTCGAGAGAAAACTCTCCTGTGCCTTCTCTTTTGAGGCTCCACGCTTACACATACACGCAACACCAAAGCTTTTCGAGGTACATCATGTTGTTTAGGATAAAGAAGATGATTTTGCACGATGCGGGATTTCCTTAAAACGTGGTTTTATGAAAAATTTTAGAGAAAGAAAATTCTCCTGTGGGTTTTCTTTTTTAGGCTACACGTTCAGACGTACATGCCACACCAAATCCTTTCGAGTTACCACATGTTGTTTAGGAGATACACGCTAATTTTGTACGATGCGTTATTTCTTCTCGTAAAGTGTTTCCAATATGTACGTATTTGCCTTTACTCTGCAACACTGTATTTCCTTATAACGTTGTATTCTTACATGTTCTTTCGAGAGAAAACTCTCTTGTGCATTGTCTTTAGAGGAAACATGCTCAGACATACACGCAACAACAAAGCTTTTCGAGTTACAATGTGTTATTTAGGAAAAAGAAGATAATTTTGCACGATGCGGGATTTCCTTAAAACGTGGTTTTTTTTACAAATTTTGACGAAAGAAAATTCTCCTGTGGTTTCTGTTTTGAGGCTACACGTGTTGACGTACGAGCCACACCAAATATTTTCGAGTTACAACGTGTTCTTTAGGAAATACAAGCAAATATTGTACGATGCGTTATTTCTTCCCTAAAGTGTTTCCAATATGTACTTATTTGTCTTTACTCTGCAATACTGTATTTTCTTATAACGTGGTATTCTTACATATTCTTTCTAGGGAAAACTCTCCTGTGCATTCTCTTTTGAGGCTACACACTTAGACAAACAAGCAACGCAAAAGCTTTTCGAGTTACAACGTGTTGTTTAGGAAAAACAAGATAATTTCGCACGATGCGAGATTTCCAAAAAAACGTGGTTTTCTGACAAATGTTGACGAAAGAAAGTTCTCCTGTGGGTTCTCTTTTGAGGCTACGTGTGTAGAGGCATGAGCCACACCAAATCTTTTCGAGTTATAACCTGTTGTTTAGGAGATACAAGCTAATTTTGTATTATGCTTTATTTCTTCTCTTAAAGTGTTTCCAATACGTACTTATTTGTCTTTACTCTGCAACACTGTATTTCCTTATAACGTGGTATTCTTACATATTCTTTCGAGAGAAAACTCTCCTGTGCATTCTCTTTTGAGGCTACACGCTTAGACATACACGCAACACCAAAGCTTTTCGAGTTAGAACTTGTTGTTTAGGAAAAACAAGATAATTTCGCACGATGCGAAATTTCCTTAAAACGTGGTTTCTGACAAATTTTGATGAAAGAATATTCTCCTGTCGGTTCTTGTTTGAGGCTACACTTTTAGACGTACATGTCACACCAAATCTTTTCGAGTTACAACGTGTTGTTTAGGAGATACAAGCTATATTTTTACGATGCGTTATTTCTTCTCATAAAGTGTTTCCAATAAGTACTTATTTGTCTTTACTCTGCAACACTGTATTTCCTTATAACGTGGTATTCTTACATATTCTTTCGAGAGAAAACTATCCTGTACGTTCCCTTTTGAGGCTACACACTTAGACATACAGTCAACACCAACGCTTTTCCAGTTACATCTTGTTTTTGAAAAACAAGATTATTTCGCATGATGAGTGATTTTCATAAAATGTCGTTTTCTGACAAATTTTGACAAAAGAAAATTCTCCTGTGGTTTCTCTTTTGATGCTACACGTTTAGACGTACACGCCACACCAAATCCTTTCTAGTTAGCACGTGTTGTTTAGGAGATACAAGCTAATTTTGTATGATGCGTTATTTCTTCTCATAAAGTGTTTCCAATACGTACTTATTTGTCTTTACTCTGCATCACTGTATTTGCTTATAACATGGTATTCTTACATATTCTTTCGAGGGAAAACTCTCCTGTGCGTTCTCTTTTGAGGCTACATGCTTAGACATACAAGCAACTCCAAAGCTTTTCGAGTTACAACGTGTTGTTTAGGAAAAACAAGATAATTTCGCACGATGCGAGATTTCCATAAAACGTGGTTTTCTGACAAATTTTGATGAAAGAAAGTTCTCCTGTTGGTTCTCTTTTGAGGCTACACATGTAGAGGTACGAGCCACACCAAATCTTTTCGAGTTACAACGTGTTGTTCAGGAGATACAAGCTAATTTTTTACGTTGCTTTATTTCTTCTCTTAAAGTGTTTCCAATACGTACCTATTTGTCTTTACTCTGCAACACTGTATTTCCTTATAACGTGGTATTCTTACATATTCTTTTGAGAGAAAACTCTCCTGTGCGTTCTCTTTTGAGGCTACACGCTTAGACATACACGCAACACTATAGCTTTTCGAGTTACAACGTGTTGTTTAGGAAAAACAAGATAATTTCCCACGATGCGAGATTTCCTTAAAACATGGTTTCTGACAAATTTTGATGAAAAAAAATTCTCCTGTGTGTTCTCTTTTGAGGCTACACATTTAGACGTACACGTCACACCAAATCTTTTCGAGTTACAACTTGTTGTTTAGGAGATACAAGCTAATTTTGTATGATGCGTTATTTCTTCTAGTAAAGTGTTTCCAATATGTACTTATTTGTCTTTACTCTGCAAAATTGTATTTCCTTATAACGTGGTATTCTTTCATATTCCTTCGAGAGAAAACTCTCCTGCGCCTTCTCTTTTGAGGCTCCACGCTTACACATACAAGCAACACCAAAGTTTTTTGAGTTACAACATGTTGTTTAGGAAAAACAAGATGATTTCTCACGATGCAGGATTTCCTTAAAACGTGGTTTTCTGAAAAATTTTGACGAAAGAAAATTCTTCAGTGGGTTCTCTTTTGAGGCTACACGTTTAGACGTACACGCCACACCAAATCTTTTCGAGTTACAACGTGTTGTTTAGGAGATACAAGCTAATTTTGCCAGATGTGTTAATTCTTCTCTTAAAGTGTTTCCAATATGTAAGTATTTGTCTTTACTCTGCAACACTGTATTTCATTATAACGTGGTATTCTTACATATTCTTTCTAGAGAAAACTATCCTGTGCGTTCCCTTTTGAGGCTACACACTTAGACATACAGGCAACACCAAAGGTTTTCGAGTTACAACGTGTTGTTTATGTAAACCAAGATAATTTCACACTATACAGGATTTCCTTAAAACGTGATTTTCTGACAAATTTTGACGAAAGAAAATTCTCCTGTGGGTTCTCTGTTGAGGCTACATGTTTCGACGTACACTCCACACCAAGTCTTGTCGAGTTACAACGTGTTGTTTAGGAGATACAAGCTAATATTGTATGATGCGTTATTTCTTCTCCTAAAGTGTTTCCAATACGTACGTATTTGTCTTTACACTGCAACACTGTATTTCCTTATAACGTTGTATTCTTACATGTTCTTTCGAGACAAAACTCTCCTATGCGTTCTCTTTTGAGGCCACACGTTTAGACATACACGCAACACCAAAGCTTTTCCAGTTACAACGTGTTGTTTAGGAAAAACAAGATAACTTTGCACGATACGGGATTTCCTTAAAACGTGGTTTTCTGACAAATTTTGACAAAAGAAAGTTCTCCTGTTTGTGTTCGTTTGAGTCTACACATGTAGACGTACGAGCCACACCAATTCTTTTCGAATTACAACGTGTTGTTTAGGAGATACAAGCAAATTTTGTTCGATGCATTATTTCTTCTCATAAAGTGTTTCCAATAAGTACATATTTGTCTTTACTCTGCAACACTTTATTTCCTTATAACGTGGTATTCTTACATATTCTTTCGAGGGAAAACTCTCCTGTGCATTCTCCTTTGGGGCTACTCGCTTAGACATACATGCAACGCCAAAGCTTTTCGAGTTACAACGTGTTGTTTAGGAAAAACAAGATAATTTCGCACGATGCGAGATTTCCATAAAACGTGGTTTTCTGATATATTTTGACGAAAGAAAGTTCTGCTGTGTGTTCTATTTGAGGCTACACGTGTAGAGGTACGAGCCACATCAAATCTTTTTGAGTTACAACGTGTTGTTTAGGAGATACAAGCTAATTTTGTACGATGCGTTATTTCTTCTCGTAAAGTGTTTCCAATATGTACTTACTGTCTTTACTCTGCAAAATTGTATTTCCTTATAACGTGGTATTCTTACATATTCTTTCGAGAGAAAACTCTCCTGTGCCTTCTCTTTTGAGGCTCCACGCTTACACATACACGCAATACCAAAGCTTTTGGAGTTACAACATGTTGTTTAGAAAAAAAAAGATGATTTCGCATGATGCGGGATATCCTTAAAATGTGGTATTCTGAAAAAATTTGACGAAAGAAAATTCTCCTGTGGGTTCTCTTTTGAAGCTACACGTTAAGACGTACACGCCGCACCAAATATTTTCGAGTTACAACGTTGTGTTTAGGAGATACAAGCTAATTTTGTACGATGCATTACTTCTTCTCATAAAGTGTTTCCAATATGTATGTATTTGTCTTTACTCTGCAATACTGTATTTCCTTATAACGTGGTACTCTTACATATTCTTTCGAGAGAAAACTATCCTGTGCGTTCCCTTTTGAGGCTGCACACTGAGACATACAGGCAACACCAAAGCTTTTCGAGTTACAACGTGTTGTTTACGAAAAACAAGATAATTTCGCACGATGCAGGATTTCCTTAAAACGTGGTTTTCTGACAAATTTTGAAGAAAGAAAATTCTCCTGTCGGTTCTCCTTTGAGGCTACACGTTTAGACGTACATGCCACACCAAATCCTTTCGAGTTACCACGTGTCGTTTAGGAGATACACGCTAATTTTGTACGATGCGTTATTTCTTCTCGTAAAGTGTTTCCAATATGTAAGTATTTGTCTTTACTCTGCAACACTGTATTTCCTTATAACGTTGTATTCTTACAGGTTCTTTCGAGAGAAAACTCTCTTGTGCATTGTCTTTAGAGGAAACATGCTCAGACATACACGCAACAACAAAGCTTTTCGAGTTACAACGTGTTGTTTAGGAAAAACAAGATAATTTTGCACGATGCGGGATTTCCTTATAACGTGTTTTTTTGACAAATTTTGACGAATGAAAATTCTCCTGTGGTTTCTGTTTTGAGGCTACACGTGTAGACGTACGAGCCACACCAAATATTTTCGAGTTACAACGTGTTGTTTAGGAGATACAAGCAAATATTGTACGATGCGTTATTTCTTCCCTAAAGTGTTTCCAATATGTACTTATTTGTCTTTACTCTGCAACATTGTATTTTCTTATAACGTGGTATTCTTACATATTCTTTCTAGGGAAAAGTCTCCTGTGCATTCTCTTTTGAGGCTACACGCTTAGACAAACAAGGAACGCCAAAGCTTTTCGAGTTACAACGTGTTGTTTAGGAAAAACAAGATAATTTCGCACGATGCGAGATTTCCATAAAACGTGGATTTCTGACAAATTTTGACGAAAGAAAGTTCTCCTGTGGGTTCTCTTTTGAGGCTACACGTGTAGAGGTACGAGCCACACCAAATCTTTTCGAGTTATAACCTGTTGTTTAGGAGATACAAGCTAATTTTGTATTATGCTTTATTTCTTCTCTTAAAGTGTTTCCAATACGTACGTATTTGTCTTTACTCTGCAACACTGTATTTCCTTATAACGTGGTGTTCTTATATATTCTTTCGAGAGAAAACTCTCTTTTGAGGCTACACACTTAGACATACACGCAACACCAAAGCTTTTCGAGTTACAACTTGTTGTTTAGGAAAAACAAGATAATTTCGCACGATGCGAGATTTCCTTAAAACGTGGTTTTTGACAAATTTTGATGAAAGAAAATTCTCCTGTCGGTTCTCGTTTGAGGCTACACTTTTAGACGTACATGTCACACAAAATCTTTTCGAGTTACAACGTGTTGTTTAGGAGATACAAACTACTTTTTTAAGATGCGTTATTTCTTCTCGTAAAGTGTTTCCAATAAGTACTTATTTGTCTTTACTCTGCAAAATTGTATTTCCTTTTAACGTGGTATTCTTACATATTCTTTCGAGAGAAAAGTCTCCTGTGCCTTCTCTTTGGAGGCTCCACGCTTACACATACACGCAACACCAAAGCTTTTCGAGTTACAACATGTTGTTTAGGAAAAAGATGATTTCGTACGATGAGGGATTTCCTTAAAACGTGGTTTTCTGAAAAATTTTGAAGGAAGAAAATTCTCCTGTGGGTTCTCTTTTGATGCTACACATTTACACGTACATGCCACACAAAATCTTTTCCAGGTACGACCTTTTGTTTAGGAGATACAAGCTAATTTTCTAAGATGTGTTCTTTTCGTAAAGTGTTTCTAATACGTACATATTTGTCTTTACTCTGCAACATTGTATTTCCCTATAACGTGGTATTCTTACATATTCTTTCGAGAGAAAACTATCCTGTGCGTTCCCTTTTGAGGCTACACACTGAGACATACAGACAACACCAAAGCTTTTCGAGTTACAACGTGTTGTTTACGAAAAACAAGATAATTTCGCACGATGCAGAATTTCCTTAAAACGTGGTTTTCTGACAAATTTTGAAGAAAAAAAATTCTCCTGTCTGTTCTCCTTTGAGGCTACACGTTTAGACGTACATGCCACACCAAATCCTTTCGAGTTACCACGTGTTGTTTAGGAGATACACGCTAATTTTGTAAGATGCGTTATTTCTTCTCGTAAAGTGTTTCCAATATGTACGTATTTGTCTTTACTCTGCAACACTGTATTTCCTTATAACGTTGTATTCTTACATGTTCTTTCGAGAGAAAACTCTCTTGTGCATTGTCTTTAGAGGAAACATGCTCAGACATACACGCAACAACAAAGCTTTTCGAGTTACAATGTGTTGTTTAGGAAAAAGAAGATAATTTTGCACGATGCGGGATTTCCTTAAAACGTGGTTTTTTGACAAATTTTGACGAAAGAAAATTCTCCTGTGGTTTCTGTTTTGAGGCTACACGTGTTGACGTACGAGCCACACCAAATATTTTCGAGTTACAACGTGTTGTTTAGGAGATACAAGGTAATTTTGAACGATGCATTATTTCTTCTCGTAAAGTGTTTCCAATATGTACTTATTTGTCTTTACTCTGCAAAATTGTATTTCCTTATAACATGGTATTCTTACATATTCTTTTGAGAGAAAACTCTCCTGTGCCTTCTCTTTTCAGGCTACACACTTACACATACACGGAACACCAATGCTTTTCGAGTTACAACATGTTGTTTAGGAAAAAGAAGATGATTTCGCACGATGCGTGATTTCCTTAAAACGTGGTGTTCTGAAAAATTTTGAAAAAAGAAAATTGTCCTGTGTGTTCTCTTTTGAGGCTACACGTTTAGACGTACATGCCACACCAAATCCTTTCGAGTTACCTCGTAAAGTTTAGGAGATACAAGCTAATTTTGTACGATGCGTTATTTCTTCTGGTAAAGTGTTTCCATTATGTACTTATTTTTCTTTACTCTGCAAAATTGTATTTCCTTATAACGTGGTATTCTTACATATTCTTTCGAGAGAAAACTCTCCTGTGCCTTCTCTTTTGAGGCTCCACGCTTACACATACACGCAACACCAAAGCTTTTTGAGTTACAACATGTTGTTTAGAAAAAGAAGATGATTTCCCACGATGCGGGATTTCCTTAAAACGTGGTTTTCTGAAAAATTTTGAAGAAAGAAAATTCTCCTGTAGGTTCTCTTTTGAGGCTACACGTTTAGACGTGCATGCCACACCAAATCTTTTCGAGTTACAACGTGTTGTTTAGGAGATAAAACCTAATTTTTTACGATGCGTTAATTCTTCTCGTAATGTGTTTCCAATACATACGTATTTGTCTTTACTCTGCAACATTGTATTTCCTTATAACGTGGTATTCTTACATATTCTTTCGAGAGAAAACTCTCCTGTGCCTTCTCTTTTGAGGCTCCACGCTTACACATACACGCAACACCAAAGCTTTTTGAGTTACAACATGTTGTTTAGAAAAAGAAGATGATTTCCCACGATGCGGGATTTCCTTAAAACGTGGTTTTCTGAAAAATTTTGAAGAAAGAAAATTCTCCTGTAGGTTCTCTTTTGAGGCTACACGTTTAGACGTGCATGCCACACCAAATCTTTTCGAGTTACAACGTGTTGTTTAGGAGATAAAACCTAATTTTTTACGATGCGTTAATTCTTCTCGTAATGTGTTTCCAATACATACGTATTTGTCTTTACTCTGCAACATTGTATTTCCTTATAACGTGGTATTCTTACATATTCTTTCGAGAGAAAACTCTCCTGTGCCTTCTCTTTTGAGGCTCCACGCTTACACATACACGCAACACCAAAGCTTTTTGAGTTACAACATGTTGTTTAGAAAAAGAAGATGATTTCCCACGATGCGGGATTTCCTTAAAACGTGGTTTTCTGAAAAATTTTGAAGAAAGAAAATTCTCCTGTAGGTTCTCTTTTGAGGCTACACGTTTAGACGTGCATGCCACACCAAATCTTTTCGAGTTACAACGTGTTGTTTAGGAGATAAAACCTAATTTTTTACGATGCGTTAATTCTTCTCGTAATGTGTTTCCAATACATACGTATTTGTCTTTACTCTGCAACATTGTATTTCCTTATAACGTGGTATTCTTACATATTCTTTCGAGAGAAAACTCTCCTGTGCCTTCTCTTTTGAGGCTCCACGCTTACACATACACGCAACACCAAAGCTTTTTGAGTTACAACATGTTGTTTAGAAAAAGAAGATGATTTCCCACGATGCGGGATTTCCTTAAAACGTGGTTTTCTGAAAAAACTTGAAGAAAGAAAATTCTCCTGTAGGTTCTCTTTTGAGGCTACACGTTTTGACGTGCATGCAACACCAAATCTTTTCGAGTTACAACGTCTTGTTTAGGAGATAAAACCTAATTTTTTACGATGCGTTAATTCTTCTCGTAATGTGTTTCCAATACATACGTATTCTTTCGAGAGAAAACTATCCTGTGCGTTCTCTTTTGAGGTTACACACTTAGACATTCACGCAACACCATACCTTTTCGAGTAAGAACATGTTATTTAGGAAAAACAATATAATTTCGCACGATGCGAGATTTCCTTAAAACGTGGTTTCTGACAAATTTTGATGAAAGAAAATTCACCTGTGGGTTCTCTTTTGAGGCTATACATTTAGACGTACACGTCACACCAAATCCTTTTGAGTTACAACGTGTTGTTTAGGAGATACAAGCTAATTTTGTATGATGCGTTATTTCTTCTTGTAAAGAGTTTCCAATATGTACTTATTTGTCTTTATTCTGAAAAATTGTATTTCCTTATAACGTGGTATTCTTACATATTCTTTCGAGAGAAAACTCTCCTGTGCCTTCTCTTTTGAGGCTCCACGCTTAGACATACACGCAACACTAAAGCTTTTCGAGTTACATGTTTTTTAGGAAAAAGAAGGTGATTTCGCACGATGCGGGATTTCCTTAAAACGTGGCTTTCTGAAAAATTTTAACGAAAGAAAATTCTCCTGTGGGTTCTCTTTTGAGGCTACACGTTTAGACGTACAAGCCACACCAAATCTTTTCCAGTTACAACGTGTTGTTTAGGAGATACAAGCTAATTTTGTACGATGCGTTATTTCTTCTCGTAATGTGTTTCCAATATGTACGTATTTGTCTTTACTCTGCAACACTGTATTTCCTTATAACGTGGTATTCTTATAAATTCTTTCGAGAAAAAACTCTCCTTTACATTCTCTTTTGAGGCTACATGTTTAGACATACACGCAACACCAAAGCTTTTCAAGTTACAACGTGATGTTTAGGAAAAACAAGATAATTTCGCATGATGCGAGATTTCCTTAAAACGTGGTTTCTGACAAATTTTGATGAAAGAAAATTCACCTGTGGGTTCTCTTTTGAGGCTATACATTTAGACGTACACGTCACACCAAATCCTATTGAGTTACAACGTGTTGTTTAGGAGATACAAGCTAATTTTGTATGATGCGTTATTTCTTCTTGTAAAGTGTTTCCAATATGTGCTTATTAGTCTTTATTCTGAAAAATTGTATTTACTTATAACGTGTTATTCTTACATATTCTTTCGAGAGAAAACTCTCCTGTGCCTTCTCTTTTGAGGCTCCTTGCTTAGACATACACGCAACACTAAAGCTTTTCGAGTTACAACATGTTTTTTTAGGAAAAAGAAGGTGATTTCGCACGATGCGGGATTTCCTTAAAATGTGGCTTTCAGAAAAATTTTAACGAAAGAATATTCTCCTGTGGGTTCTCTTTTGAGGCTACACGTTTAGACGTACAAGCCACACCAAATCTTTTCCAGTTACAACGTGTTGTTTAGGAGATACAAGCTAAATTTGTAAGATGCGTTATTTCTTCTCGTAATGTGTTTCCAATATGTACGTATTTGTCTTTACTCTGCAACACTGTATTTCCTTATAACGTGGTATTCTTACATATTCTTTCGAGAAAAAACTCTCCTTTACATTCTGTTTTGAGGCTACATGCTTAGACATACACGCAACACCAAAGCTTTTCGAGTTACAACGTGTTGTTTAGGAAAAACAAGATAATTTCGCATGATGCGAGATTTCCTTAAAACGTGGTTGCTGACAAATTTTGATGAAAGAAAATTCTCTTGTGGGTTCCCTTTTGATGCTACACGCTTAGACGTACACGTCACACCAAATCTTTTCGAGTTACAACGTGTTGTTTAGGAGACACAAGCTAATTTTGTACGATGCGTTATTTCTTCTTGTAAAGTGTTTCCAATATGTACTTATTGGTCTTTACTCTGCAAAATTGTATTTCCTTATAACGTGGTATTCTTACATAATCTTTCGAGAGAAAACTCTCCTGTGCCTTCTCTTTTGAGGCTCCATGCTTACACATACACGCAACACCAAAGCTTTTCGAGTTACAACATGTTGTTTAGGAAAAAGAAGATGATTTCGCACGATGCGGGATTTCCTTAAAACGTGGCTTTCTGAAAAATTTTGAAGAAAGAAAATTCTCCTGTGGGTTCTCTTTTGAGGCTACACGTTTAGACGTACACGGCACACCAAATCTTTTCGATTTACAACGTGTTGTTAAGGAGATACAAGGTAATTTTGTAAGATGAGTTACTTCTTCTCTTAAAGTGTTTCCAATACGTTCTTATTTGTCTTTACTCTGCAACACTGTATTTCCTTATAACGTGGTATTCTTACATATTCGTTCGAGAGAAAACTATCCTGTGTGTTCCCTTTTTAGTCTACACACTTAGACATACAGGCAACACCACAGCTTTCTGAGTTACAACGTGTTGTTTATGAAAAACAAGATAATTTCGCACGATGCGGGATTTCCTTAAAACGTAGTTTTCTGAAAAATTTTGACGAAAGAAAATTCTTCAGTGGGTTCTCTTTTGAGGCTACACGTTTAGACGTACACGCCACACCAAATCCTTTCGAGTTACCACGTGTGGTTTAGGAGATACAAGCTAATATTTTAAGATACGTTATTTCTTCTCATTAAGTGTTTCCAACATGTACGTATTTGTCTTTACTCTGCAACACTGTATTTCCTTATAACTTTGTATTCTTACATATTCTTTCGAGAGAAAACTCTCCTGTGCGTTCTCTTTAGAGGCTACACGCTTAGACATACAAGCAACGCCAAAACTTTTCGAGTTACAATGTGTTGTTTAGGAAAAACAAGATAATTACGCACGATGCGAGATTTCCATAAAACGTGGTTTTCTGAAAAATTTTGACCAAAGAAAGTTCTCCAGTGGGTTCTCTTTTGAGGCTACACATGTAGAGGTACGAGACACACCAAATCTATTCGAGTTACAACGTGTTGTTTAGGAGATACAAGCTAATTTTGCACGATGCGTTATTTCTTCTCTTAAAGTGTTTCCAGTAGTATTTGTCTTTACTCTGCAACAATGTATTTCCTTATAACATGGTATTCTTACATATTCTTTCGAGAGAAAACTCGCCTGTGCGTTCTCTTTTGAGGCTACACGCTTAGACAAATACGCAACGCCAAAGCTTTTCGAGTTACAACGTGTTGTTTAGGAAAACAAGATAATTTCGCACGATGCAGGATTTCCATAAAACGTGGTTTTCTGAAAAATTTTGACGAAAGAAATGTCTCCTGTCTGTTCTATTTTGAGGCTACACGTGTAGAAGTACAAGCCACACCAAATCTTTTCGAGTTACCACGTGTTGTTTAGGAGATACAAGCTAATTTTGTACGATGTGTTATTTCTTCTCTTAAAGTGTTTCCAATACTTACGTAGTTGTCTTTACTCTGCAACACTGTATTCCCTTATGACGTGGTATTCTTACATATTCTTTGGAGAGAAAACTCTCCTGTGCGTTCTCTTTTGAGGCTACACGCTTAGACATACACGAAACGCCAAAGCATTTCGAGTTACAATGTGTTGTTTAGGAAAAACAAGATAATTCCGCACTATGCGAGATTTCCATAAAACGTGGTTTTCTGAAAAATTTTGACCAAAGAAAGTTCTCCTATGGGTTATCTTTTGAGGCTACACGTGTAGAGGTACGAGCCATACCAAATCTACTCGAGTTACAAAGTGTTGTTTAGGAGATACAAGCTAATTTTTTATGATGCTTTATTTCTTCTCTTAAAGTGTTTCCAGTAGTATTTGTCTTTACTCTGCAACACTGTATTTCCTTATAACATGGTATTCTTACATATTCTTTCGAGAGAAAACTCGCCTGTGCGTTCTCTTTTGAGGCTACACACTTAGACAAATATGCAACGCCAAAGCTTTTCGAGTAACAACGTGTTGTTTAGGAAAACAAGATAATTTCGCACGATGCAGGATTTCCATAAAACGTGGTTTTCTGAAAAATTTTGATGAAAGAAAATTCTCCTGTGGGTTCTCGTTTGAGGCTACACTTTTAGACGTACACGTCACACCAAATATTTTCGAGTTACAACGTGTTGTTTAGGATATACAAGCTAATATTGTAAGATGCGTTATTTCTTCTCATAAAGTGTTTCCAATATGTACTTATTTGTCTTTACTCTGCAAAATTGTATTTCCTTATAACGTGGTATTCTTACATATTCTTTCGAGAGAAAACTCTCCAGTGCCTTCTCTTTTGAGGCTCCACGCTTACACATACACGCAACACCAAAGCTTTTTGAGTTACAACATGTTATTTAGGAAAAAGAAGATGATTTCGCACAATGCGGGATTTCCTTAAAAAGTGGTTTTCTGAAAAATATTGAAGAAAGAAAATTCTCCTGTGGGTTCTCTTTTGAGGCTACACGTTTAGACGTACACGCCACACCAAATCCTTTCAAGTTACCACGTGTTGTTTAGGAGATACAAGCTAATTTTGTACGATGCATTATTTCTTCTCGTAAAGTGTTTTCAATACGTACTTATTTGTCTTTAATCTGCAACACTGTATTTCCTTATAACGTGGTATTCTTACGTATTATTTCTAGGGAAAACTCTCATGTGCGTTCTCTTTGAGGCGACACGCTTAGACAAACACGCAATGCCAAAGCTTTTCGAGTTACAATGTGTTGTTTAGGAAAAACGAGATAATTTAGCACGATGCGAGATTTCCATAGAAGGTGGTTTTCTGAAAAATTTTGACGAATGAAAGTTCTCCTGTGGGTTCTCTTTTGAGGCTACACGTGTAGAGGTACGAGCCACACCAAATCTTTTCGAATTACAATGTGTTGTTTAGGACATACAAGCTAATTTTTTACGATGTGTTAATTATTCTCATAAAGTGTTTCCAATAAGTACCTATTTGTCTTTGCAACATTATATTTCCTTATAACGTGGTATTCTTACATATTCCTCCGAGAGAAAACGATCCTGTGCGTTCCATTTTGAGGCTACACACTTAGACATACAGGCAACACCAAAGCTTTTCGAGTTACAACGTGTTGTTTATGGAAAACAAGATAATTTCGCACGATGCAGGATTTCCTTAAAACGTGGTTTTCTGACAAATTTTGACGAAGGAAAATTCTCCTGTGGCTTCTCTTTTGAGGCTACACGTTTAGACGTGCATGCCACACCAAATCATTTCGAGTTACCACGTGTTGTTTAGGAGATACAAGCTAATTTTGTATGATGCGTTATTTCTTTTCGTAAAGTGTTTCCAATACGTACATATTTGTCTTTACTCTGCAACACTGTATTTCCTTATAACGTTGTATTCTTACATGTTCTTTCGAGAGAAAACTCTCCTGTGCATTCCCTTTAGAGGCTATATGCTCAGACATACACGCAACACTAAAGCTTTTCGAGTTACAATGTGTTGTTTAGGAAAAACAAAATAATTTTGTACGATGCGGGATTTCCTTAAAACGTGGTTTTCTGACAAATTTTGACGAAAGAAAGTTCTCCTGTGGGTTCTCTTTTGAGGCTACACATGTAGACGTACGAGCCACACCAACTATTTTTGAGTTACAACGTGTTGTTTAGGAGATACAAGCAAATATTGTACGATGTGTTATTTCTTCTCGTAAAGTGTTTCCAAAACGTACATATTTGTCATTACTCTGCAACACTGTATTTCCTTAAAACATGGTATTCTTACATATTCTTTCGAGGGAAAACTCTCCTGTGCATTCTCTTTTGAGGCTACACGATTAGACAAACACGCAACACCAAAGCTTTTCGAGTTAAAACATGTTGTTTAGGAAAAAGAAGATGATTTCGCACGATTTGGGATTTCCTTAAAACCTGGTTTTCTGAAAATTTTTTACGAAAGAAAATTCTCCTGTGGGTTCTCTTTTGAGGCTACATATTTAAACGTACATGCCACCAAATCTTTTCGAGTTACAACATGTTGTTTAGGAGAGACAAGCTAATATTTTATAATGCGTTAATTCTTCTCGTAACGTGTTTCCAATATGTATGTATTTGTCTTTACTCTGCAACATTGTATTTCCTTATAACGTGATATTCTTACATATTCTTTCGAGAGAAAACTATCCTGTGCGTTCCATTTTGAGGCTAAACACTTAGACATAGAGGCAACACCATAGCTTTTCGAGTTACAACGAGTTGTTTATAAAAAACAAGATAATTTCGCACGATGCCTGATTTCCTTAAAACATGATTTTCTGACAAATTTTGACGAAAGAAAATTACTCTGTGGGTTCTCTTTTGAGGCTTCACGTTTAGACATGCACGCCACACCTAATCCTTTCGAGTTAACACGTGTTGTTTAGGAGATACATGCTAATTTTGTACGATGCGTTATTTCTTCTCGTAAAGTGTTTCCAACACGTACGTATTTGTCTTTACTCTGCAACACTGTATTTCCTTATAACGTGGTATTCTTGCATATTCTTTCGAGAGAAAACTATCCTGTGTGTTCCCTTTTGAGGCTACACACTGAGACATACAGGCAACACCAAAGCTTTTCGAGTTACAACGTGTTGTTTATGAAAAACAAGATAATTTCGCACGATGCGGGATTTCCTTAAAACTTGGTGTTCAGACAAATTTTGACGAAAGAAAATTCTCCTGTGTCTTCTCTTTTGAGGCTACACATTTAGGCATACGAGCCACACCAAATATTTCGAGTTACAACTTGTTGTTTAGGAGATAATAGCAAATATTGTACGATGCATTATTTCTTCTTGTAAAGTGTTTCCAATAAGTACTTATCTGTCTTTACTCTGCAACACTGTATTTCCTTATAACGTGGTATTCTTACATATTCTTTCGAGGGAAAACTCTCCTGTGCGTTCTCTTTTGAGGCTACATTCTTAAACATACACGCAACGCCAAATCTTTTCGAGTTACAAAGTGTTGTTTAGGAAAAACAAGATAATTTCGCACGATGCGAGATTTCCATAAAACGTGGTTTTCTGAAAAATTTTGACCACAGAAAATTCTCCTGTGGGTTCTCTTTTGTGGCTACATGTTTAGACGTACACGTCACACCAAATCTTTTCGAGTTACAACGTGTTGTTTAGGAGATACAAGGTAAACTTGTACGATGAGTTATTTCTTCTCATAAAGTGTTTCCAATAAGTACTTATTTGTCGTTACTCTGCAAAATTGTATTTCCTTATAACGTGGTATTCTTACATATTCTTTCGAGAGAAAACTCTCCTGTGCCTTCTCTTTTGAGGCTCCACGCTTACACATACAAGCTACAGCAAAGCTTTTCGAGTTACAACATGTTGTTTAGGAAAAAGAAGATGATTTCGCATAATGCGGAATTTCCTTAAAACGAGGTTTTCTGAAAAATTTTGACGAAAGAAAATTCTCCTGTGGGTTCTCTTTTGAGGCTACACATTTAGACATACAGGACACACCAAATCATGTCGAGTTACAACGTGTTGTTTAGGAGATACAAGCTAATTTTTTACGATGTGTTAATTATTCTCGTAAAATGTTTCTAATACATACGCATTTGTCTTTACTCTGCAACATTGTATTTCCTTATAACGTGGTATTCTTACATATTCTTTCGATAGAAAACTATCCTGTGTGTTCCCCTTTGAGGCTACACACTTAGACATACAGGCAACACCAAAGCTTTTCGAGTTACAACGTGTTGTTTATGAAAAACTAGATAATTTCGCACGATGCGGGATTTCCATAAACGTGGTGTTCTGACACATTTTGACGAAAGAAAATTCTCCTGTGGGTTCTCTTTTGAGGCTACACGTTTAGAGGTACATGCCACACCAAATCCTTTCGAGTTACCATTGTTGTTTAGGAGATACAAGCTAATTTTGTACGATGCGTTACTTCTTCTCGTAAAGTGTTTCCAAACGTACGTATTTGTCTTTACACTGCAACACTGTATTTCCTTATAATGTTGAATTCTTACATGTTCTTTCGAGAGAAAACTCTCCTGTGCATTCTCTTTAGAGGCTACATGCTCACTCATACACGCAACACCAAAGCTTTTCGAGTTACAACGTGTTGTTCAGGAAAAACAAGATAATTTTGCACTATGCGGGATTTCCTTAAAACGTGGTTTTCTGACAAATTTTGACGAAAGAAAGTTCTCCTGTGGGTTGTCTTTTGAGGCTACAGGTTTAGTCGTACATGCCACACCAAATCTTTTCGAGTTACAACTTGTTGTTTAGGAGATACAAGCAAATTTTGTACGATGCGTTATTTCTTCTTGTAAAGTGTTTCTGATACGTACTTAATTGTCTTTACTCTGCAACACTGTATTTCCATATAACGTGGTATTCTTACATATTCTTTTGAGGGAAAACTCTCCTGTGCGTTCTCTTTTGAGGCTACATGCTTAGACATATAGGCAACGCCAAAGCTTTTCGAGTTACAACATGTTGTTTATGAAAAACAAGATAATTTCGCACGATGCGGGATTTCCTTAAAACGTGGTTTTCTGACAAATTTTGACGAAAGAAAATTCTCCTGTGGGTTCTCTTTTGAGGCTACACGTTTAGAGGTACACGCCACACAAAATCCTTTCGAGTTACCACGTGTTGTTTAGGAGATACAGCTAATTTTGTATGATGCATTATTTCTTCTCGTAAAGTGTTTCCAATACGTACGTATTTGTCTTTACTCTGCAACACTGTATTTCCTTATAATGTTGTATTCTTACATGTTCTTTCGAGAGAAAACTCTCCTGTGCATTGTCTTTAGAGGCTACATGCTCACACATACACGCAATACCAAAGCTTTTCGAGTTACAACGTGTTGTTAGGAAAAACAAGATAATTTTTAAAGATGCGGGATTTCCTTAAAACTTGGTTTCTGACAAATTTTGACGAAAGAAAGTTCTCCTGTGGGTCGTCTTTTGAGGCTACACGTTTAGACATACATGCCACACCAAATCTTTTCGAGTTACAACTTCTTGTTTAGGAGATACAAGCAAATTTTGTACGATGCGTTATTTCTTCTTGGAAAGTTTTTCCAATACGTTCTTATTTGTCTTTAATCTGCAACACTGTATTTCCTTATAACGTGGTATTCTTACATATTCTTTCGAGGGAAAACTCTCCTGTGCGTTCTCTTTTGAGGCTATATGCTTAGACATACACGCAACGCCAAAGCTTTTCGACTTACAACGTGTTGTTTAGGAAAAACAAGATAATTTCCCACGATGCGAGATTTCCTTAAAACGTGGTTTCTGACAAATTTTGATGAAAGAAAATTCTCCTGTGGGTTCTCTTTTGAGGCTACACGTTTAGACATACACGTCACACCAAATCTTTTCGAGATACAACGTGTTGTTTAGGAGATACAAGTTAATTTTGTATGATGCGTTATTTCTTCTCGTAAAGTGTTTCCAATATGTACTTATTTGTCTTTACTCTGCAAAATTGTATTACCTTATAACGTGGTATTCTTACATATTCTTTCGAGAGAAAATGCTCCTGTGCCTTCTCTTTTGAGGCTCCACGCTTAGACATACACGCAACACTAAAGCTTTTCGAGTTGCAACATGTTTTTTAGGAAAAAGAAGATGATTTCGCACGATGCAGGATTTCCTTAAAACGTGGTTTTCTGAAAAATTATAACGAAAGAAAATTCTCCTGTGGGTTCTCTTTTGAGGCTACACGTTTAGACGTACACGCCACACCAAATCTTTTCGAGTTACAACGTGTTGTTTAAGAGATACAAGCTAATTTTTTACGATGTATTATTTCTTCTTGTAAAGTGTTTCCAATAAGTACTTATCTGTCTTTAATCTGCAACACTGTATTTCCTTATAACGTGGTATTCTTACATATTGTTTCGAGGGAAAACTCTCCTGTGCATTCTCTTTTGAGGCTACATGCTTAGACATACACGCAACGCCAAAGCTTTTCGAGTTACAAAGTGTTGTTTAGGAAAAACCAGATAATTTCGCACGATGCGAGATTTCCATAAAACGTGGTTTTCTGAAAAATTTTGACGAAAGAAAGTTCTCCTGTGGGTTCTCTTTTTAGGCTACATGTTTAGACGTACACGTCACACCAAATCTTTTCGAATTACAACGTGTTGTTTAGGAGATACAAGCCATTTTTGTACGATGCGTTATTTCTTCTCATAAAGTGTTTCCAATAAGTACTTATTTGTCTTTACTCTGCAAAATTGTATTTCCTTATAACGTAGTATTCTTACATATTCTTCCGAGAGAAAACTCTCCTGTGTCTTTTCTTTTGAGGCTACACGCTTACACATACACTCACCACCAAAGCTTTTCGAGTTACAACATGTTGTTTATTAAAAAGAAGATGATATCGCATGATGCGGGATTTCCTTAAAACGAGGTTTTCTGAAAAATTTTGACGAAAGAAAATTCTCCTGTGGGTTCTCTTTTGAGGCTACACATTTAGACGTACAGGCCACACCAAATCTTGTCGAGTTACAACGTGTTGTTTAGGAGATACAAGCTAATTTTTTACGATGTGTTAATTATTCTCATAAAGTGGTTCCAATACATACGTATTTGTCTTTACTCTGCAACATTTTATTTCGTTATAACGTGGTATTCTTACATATTCTTTCGATAGAAAACTATCCTGTGCGTTCCCCTTTGAGGCTACACACTTAGACATACAGACAACACCAAAGCTTTTCGAGTTACAACGTGTTGTTTATGAAAAACAAGATAATTTCCCACGATGCGGGATTTCCTTAAAACGTGGTGTTCTGACAAATTTTGATGAAAGAAAATTCTCCTGTGGGTTCTCTTTTGAGGCTACACGTTTAGAGGTACACGCCACACCAAATCCTTTCGAGTTACCACGTGTTGTTTAGGAGATACAAGCTAATTTTGTACGATGCGTTATTTCTTCTCGTAAAGTGTTTCCAAACGTACGTATTTGTCTTTACACTGCAACACTGTATTTTCTTATAATGTTGAATTCTTACATGTTCTTTCAAAAGAAAACTCTCCTGTGAATTCTCTTTAGAGGCTACATGCTCACACATACACGCAACACCAAAGCTTTTCGAGTTACAACGTGTTGTTCAGGAAAAACAAGATAATTTTGCACTATGCGGGATTTCCTTAAAACGTGGTTTTCTGACAAATTTTGACGAAAGAAAGTTCTCCTGTGGGTTGTCTTTTGAGGCTACAAGTTTAGACCTACGAGCCACACCAAATCTTTTCGAGGTACAACTTGTTGTTTAGGAGATACAAGCAAATTTTGTACGATGCGTTATTTCTTCTTGTAAAGTGTTTCCAATACGTACTTAATTGTCTTTACTCTGCAACACTGTATTTCCATATAATGTGGTATTCTTACATATTCTTTCGAGGGAAAACTCTCCTGTGCATTCTCTTTTGAGGCTACACGCGTAGACATATAGGCAACGCCAAAGCTTTTCGAGTTACAACGTGTTGTTTATGAAAAACAAGATAATTTCGCACGATGCGGGATTTCCTTAAAACGTGGTTTTCTGACAAATTTTGACGAAAGAAAATTCTCCTGTGGGTTCTCTTTTGAGGCTACACGTTTAGAGGTACACGCCACACAAAATCCTTTCGAGTTACCACGTGTTGTTTAGGAGATACAGCTAATTTTGTACGATGCGTTATTTCTTCTTGTAAAGTGTTTCCAATACGTACGTATTTGTCTTTACTCTGCAACACTGTATTTCCTTATAATGTTGTATTCTTACATGTTCTTTCGAGAGAAAACTCTCCTGTGCATTGTCTTTAGAGGCTACATGCTCACACATACACGCAATACCAAAGCTTTTCGAGTTACAACGTGTTGTTCAGGAAAAACAAGATAATTTTTCACGATGCGGCTTACAAAATTAGCTTGTATCTCCTAAACAACACGTTGTAACTCGAAATGAATTGGTGTGGCGTGTACGTCTAAACGTGTAGCCACAAAGGAGAACCCATAGGAGAATTTTCTTTCGTCAAAATTTTTCAGAAAATCACGTTTTAAGGAAATCCCGCATCGTGCAAAATTATCTTTTTTTTCCTAAACAACACGTTGTAACTCGAAAAACTTTCGTGTTGCGTGTATGTCTAAGTGTGTAGCCTCCAAAGAGAAGGCACAGGAGAGTTTTCTCTCGAAATAATATGTAAGAATACCATGTTATAAGGATATAAAGTGTTGCAGAGTAAAGACAAATATGTACGTATTGGAAACACTTTAGGAGAAGAAATAATGCATCGTACAAAATTAGCTTGAATCTCCTAAACAACACGCTGTAACTTGAAGACATTTGGTGTGGCGTGTACATCTTAACGTGTAGCCTCAAAAGAGAACCCACAGGAGAATTTTGGTTCGTCAAAATTTGTCAGAAAACCACGTTTTAAGGAAATCCTGCATAGTGCGAAATATTCTTGTTTTTCCTAAACAACACGTCGTATCTCGAAAAGCTTTGGTGTTGCGTGTATGTCTAAGCGTGTAGCCTCAAAAGAGAATGCAGAGGAGAGTTTTCTCTCGAATGAATAAGTAAGAATACCATGTTATAAGGAATTACAGTGTTGTAGAATAAAGACAAATATGTACATATTGGAAACACTTAAACTTTACGAGAAGAAATAACGCATCGTACAAAATTAGCTTGTATCTCTTAAACAACACTTTGTAACTCGAAAAGCTTTGGTGTTGCGTGCATTTCAAAGCGTGTAGCCTCAAAAGAGAAGGCACAGGAGAGTTTTCTCTGGAAAGAAAATATAAGAATACCACGTTATAAGGAAATACAGTGTTGCAGAGTAAAGACAAATACATACATATTGGAAACACTTTATGAGAAGAAATAACGCATCGCAAAAATTAGCTTGTATCTCCTAAACAACATTTTGTAACTCGAAAAGATTTGGTGTGGCGTGTACGTCTAAACGTCTAGCCTCAAACGGGAACTCACAGGAAAATTTTCTTTTGTCAACATTTTTCAGAAAACCACGTTTTAAGGAAATCCCGCATTGTGCGAAATTATCTTGTTTTTCCTAAACAACACGTTGTAACTCGAAAAGCTTTGGTGTTGCGTGTATGTCTAAGTGTGTAGCCTCAAAAGAGAACGCACAGGAGAGTTTTCTCTCGAAAGAATATGTAAGAAAACCACGTTATAAGGAATTACAGTGTTTCAGAGTAAAGACAAACATGTACGTATTGGAAACACTATACGAGAAGAAATAACGCATCATAAAAAATTAGCTTGTATCTCCTAAACAACACGTTGTAACCGAAAAGATTTGGTGTGGCATGTACGTCTAAACGTGTAGCCTCAAAAGAGAACCCACAGGAGAATTTTCTTAGGTCAAAATTTGTCAGAAAACCATGTTTTAAGGAAATCCCGCACATTATAAAGAAATACAGTGTTGCAGACTAAAGACAAATATGTACCTATTGGAAACACTTTACAAGAAGAAATAACGCATCGTACAAAATTAGCTTGTGTCTCCTAAACAACACTTTGTAATTCGAAAAGATTTGGTTTGGCATGTACGTCTAAACGTGTAGCCTCAAAAGAGAAGCCACAGGAGAATTTTCTTTCGTTAAAATTTGTCAGAAAAGAGAACGCACAGGAGAGTTTTCTCTCGAAAGAATATATAAGAATAACACGTTATAAGAAAATACAGTGCTGCAAAGTAAAGACAAATACGTACCTTTTGGAAACACTTAAACTTTACGAGAAGTAAAGCATAGTACAAAATTAGCTTGTATCTCTTAAACAACACGTTGTAACTCGAAAAGCTTTGGTGTTGCGTGCATTTATGAGCATGTAGCCTCAAAAGAGAAGGCACAGGAAGAAAGAATGCATCGCAAAAAATTAGCTCGTATCTCCTAAACAACATGTTGTTACTCGAAAAGATTTGGTGTGGCGTGTACGTCTAAACGTGTAGCCTCAAAAGAGAACACACAGGAGAATTTTCTTTGGTCAAAATTTGTCAGAAAACCTCGTTTTAAGGAAATCCCGCATCGTGCGAAATTATCTTGTTTTTCCTAAACAACACGTTGTAACTCGAAAACTTTGGTGTTGCGTGTATGTCTAATCATGTAGCCTCAAAAGAGAACGCACAGGAGACTTTTCTCTCGAAAGAATATGTAAGAATACCACGTTATAAGGAAATACAGTGATGCAGAGTAAAGACAAATTAGTACGTATTGGAAACACTTTACGAGAAGAAATAATGCATCGTACAAAATTAGCTTGTATCTCCTAAACAACATGTTGTAACTCGAAAAGATTTGGTGTGGCGTGTACGTCTAAACGTGTAGCCTCAAAAGAGAACCCACAGGAGAATTGTTTTTCGATAAAATTTGTCAGAAAACCATGTTTTAAGGAAATCACTCATCGTGAGAAATTATCATGTTTTTCCTAAACAACACGTTGTAACTCGAAAAGCTTTGATGTTGCGTGTATGTCTAAGCGTGTAGCCTCAAAAGAGAACTCACAGGAGAGTTTTCTCTCGAAAGAACATGTAAGAATACCACATTATAAGGAAATACAATTTTGCAGAGTAAAGACAAATACATATGTATTTGAAACACTTTACGAGAAGAAATAACGCATCGTAAAATTTAGTTTGTATCTCCTAAACAACACATTGTAACTCGAAAAGAGTTGGTGTGGCGTGTACGTCTAAACGTGTAGCCTCAAAGGAGAACCCACAGGAGAATTTTCTTTCGTCAAAATTTGTCAGAAAACCACTTATTAAGGAAATCTCGCATCGTGCGAAACTATCTTGTTTTTCCTAAACAACACATTGTAACTCGAAAATTTTTGATGTTGCATGTATGTCTAAGCATGTAGCCTCAATAGAGAACGCACAGGAGAGATTTCTCTCGAACGAGTATGTAAGACTACCACGTTATAAGGAAATACAGTGTGGCAAATTAAAGATAAATATGTAGCTTTTGGAAACACTTAAACTTTACTAGAAGATATAAAGCATCGTAAAAAATTAGCTTGTATCTCCTAAACAACACGTTGTAACTCGAAAAGATTTGGTGTGGCGTGTACGTCTAAATGTGTAGCCTCAAATGAAAACCCACAGGAGAATTTACTTTCGTCAAAATTTGTCAGAAAACTACGTTTTAAAGAATTCCCGCATCTTGCGAAATTATCTTGTTTTTCCTAAACAACATGTTCTAACTCGAAATGCTTTGGTGTTGCGTGTATGTCTAAGCGTCTAGCCTCAAAAGAGAACACACAGGAGAGTTTTCTCATGAAAGAATATGTACAAATACCATGTTATAAGGAAATACAATGTTGTAGAGTAAAGACAAATACGTACGTATTGGAAACACTTTAGGAGAAGAAATAACGCATCGTACAAAATTACCTTGTATCTCCTAAACAACACGTTGTAACTCGAAAAGATTTGGTGTGGCGTGTACGTCTAAGCGTGTAGCCTCAAATGAAAACCCACAGGAGAATTTTCTTTCGTCAAAATTTGTCAGAAAACCACGTTTTAAGGAATTCCCGCATCTTGCGAAATTATCTTGTTTTTCATAAACAACACGATCTAACTCGAAATGCATTGGTGTTGCGTGTATGTCTAAGCGTGTAGCCTCAAAAGAGAATGCACAGGAGAGTTTTGTCTCGAAAGAATATGTACGAATACCATGTTATAAGGAAATACAGTGTTGTAGAGGAAAGACAAATATGTACGTTTTGGAAACACTTTAGGATAAGAAATAACGCATCGTTCAAAATTAGCTTGTATCTCCTAAACAGCACGTTGTAACTCGAAAATCTTTGGTGTAGCGTGTATGTCTAAGCATGTAGCCTCAAAAGAGAACGCACAGGAGAGTTTTCTCTCGAAAAAATATGTAAGAATACCACGTCATAAGGATATACAGTGTTGCAAAGTAAAGAAAAATACGTACCTTTTGGAAACACTTAAACGTTACGAGAAGAAATAATGCATCATTGAAAATTAGCTTGTATCTCCTAAACAATACGTTGTAACTCGAGAAGATTTGGTGTTGCGTGTATGACTAAGCATGTAGCCTCAAAAGAGAGCGCACAGGAGAGTTTTCTCTCGAAAGAATATGTAAGAATACCACGTTATAAGGAAATACAGTGTTGCAGAGTAAAGAAAAATACGTGCATATTGGAAAAACTTTACGAGAAGAAATAACGCATCCTACAAAATTAGCTTGTATCTCCTAAACAACACCTTGTAACTCGAAAGGATTTGGTGTGGCGTGTACGTCAAACGTGTAGCCTCAAAAGAGAACCCACAAGAGAATTTTCTTTGGTCAAAATTTGTCAGAAAACCACGTTTTAAGGAAATCCCGCATCGTGCGAAATTATCTGGTTTTTCCTAAACAACACGTTTTAACTCGAAAAGCTTTGGTGTTGCGTGTATGTCTAAGTGTTTAGCCTAAAAAGAGAACGCACAGGAGAGTTTTCTCTCGAAAGAATATGTAAGAATTCCACGTTATAAGGAAATACAGTGTTGCAGAGTAAAGAAAAATACGTACGTATTGGAAAAACTTTACGAGAAGAAATAACGCATCCTACAAAATTAGCTTGTATCTCCTAAACAACACCTTGTAACTCGAAAGGATTTGGTGTGGCGTGTACGTCAAACGTGTAGCCTCAAAAGAGAACCCACAGGAGAATTTTCTTTGGTCAAAATTTGTCAGAAAATCACGTTTTAAGGAAATCCCTCATCGTGCGAAATTATATTGTTTTTCCTAAACAATACTTGGTAACTCGTAAAGCTTTGGTGTTGCGTGTATGTCTAAGAGTGTAGCTTCAAAAGAGAACGCACAGGAGAGTTTTCTCTCGAAAGAATACCATGTTATAAGGAAATACAGTGTTGCAGAGTAAAGATCAATAGGTAGTTATTGTAAATACTTTACGAGAAAAAATAACGCATGGTACAAAATTAGCTTGTATCTCTTAAACAACACGTTGTAATTCGAAAATATTTGGTGTGGCATGTATGTCTAAATGTGTAGCCTCAAAAGAGAACCCACAGGAGAATTTTCTTTCGTCAAAATTTTTCAGAAAACCACGTTTTAAGGTAATCCCTCATCGTGCGAAATTATCTTGTTTTTCCTAAACAGCCCAATGTAACTCGAAAAGCTTTGGTGTTGCGTGTATGTCTAAGCATGTAGCATCAAAAGAGAACGCACAGGAGAGTATTCTCTCGAAAGAATATGTAAGAATACCACGTTATAAGGAAATACAGTGTTGCAGAGTAAAGAAAAATATGTACGTATTGGAAAAACTTTATGAGAAGAAATAACGCATCGTACAAAATTAGCTAGTATCTCGTAAACAACACCTTGTAACTCGAAAGGATTTGGTGTGGCGTGTACGTCTAAATGTGTAGCCTCAAAAGAGAACCCAAAGGAGAATTTTCTTTGGTCAAAATTTGACAGAAAACCACGTTTTAAGGAAATCCCGCATCGTGCGAAATTATCTTGTTTTTCCTAAACAACACGTTGTAACTCGAAAAGCTTTGGTGTTGCGTGTATGTCTAAGCGTGTAGCCTCAAAAGAGAACGCACAGGAGAGTTTTCTCTCGAAAGAATATGTAAGAATACCACGTTATAAGGAAATACCGTGTTGAAGAGTAAAGATAAATAGGTAGTTATTGTAAATACTTTACGAGAAGAAATGACGCATGGTACAAAATTAGATTGTATCTCCTAAACAACACGTTGGAATTCGAAAATATTTGGTGTGGCATGTACGTCTAAACGTGTAGCCTCAAAAGAGGACCGACAGGAGAATTTTCTTTCGTCAAAATTTTTCAGAAATCACGTTTTAATGAAATCCCTCATTGTGCGAAATTATCTTGTTTTTCCTAAACAACACGTTGTAACTCGAAAAGCTTTGGTGTTGCCTGTATGTCTAAGCGTGTAGCCTCAAAAGACAATGCACAGGAGAGTTTTCTCTCGAAAGAATATGTAAGAATACAATGTTATAAGGAAATACAGTTTTGCAGAGTAATGACAAATATGTACGTATTGGAAACACTTTATGAGAAGAAATAAAGTATCGTAAAAATTAAGCTTTTATCTCCTAAACAACACTTTGTAACTCGAAAGATTTGGTGTGGCGTGTACGTCTAAACGTGTAGCCTCAAAAGAGAACCCACAGGAGAATTTTCTTTCGTCAAAATTTGTCAGAAAACCATGTATTAAGGAAATCCCGTATCGTGCAAAATTATCTTGTTTTTCCTAAACAACACATTGTAACTCGAAAAGCTTTGGTGTTGCGTGTACGTCTATGCGTGTAGCCTCAAAAGAGAATGCACAGCAGAGTTTTCTCTCGAAAGAATATGTAAGAATACCACGTTATAAGTAAATACAGTGTTGCAGAGTAAAGATAAATAGGTAGTTATTGTAAATACTTTACGAGAAGAAATAACGCATATTACAAAAGAGTTTTCTCTCGAAAGAATATGTAAGACTACCAAGTTATAAGGAAATACAGTGTTGCAGAATAAAGACAAATATGTACACATAGAAAACACTTTATGAGAAGAAATAACGCATCGTACAAAATTAGCTTGC